>NW_024105267.1:0-59165 GCF_016802725.1 Solenopsis invicta
TTCAGTTTAGTAGTCTTTTATCCAAAGGTGCGAGTTTGACCACTTCTGAAAGGGATTTGCTGTAAGATAATGCAGCAAATCGACAGATAGTCCGCGTGCACTCGAGTCGCGAAGTAGGACGGTCAGGGAAGGCACCAGAATTAATTCACTACCTCCGCGTGAGGCACAAAACGCGAGCGTATTTATTGAACGTGAGCGAAACAGCTTTACAATAGCTACAATAATTATTCTTGTCGAACGAGGATACCACTTGCTAACCGACCGGAGGCCGGACCGGGGAGAGTCGCTATACACGTGATACTACACTTTAAGCGCGTGGCACGCGGTACCTTTTCACAATTCTAATTAATTACGGAAGGCGTCCCGTAATCGAACAATTCACTTAACTAATACTGAGATTGATTAGGAAAGAGCGGAGGACACCTTACTGTGGTCCGGAGCTCTCTTACTCGTTTTTAATCAAAACTCGAATTCCTCAAATCCCGACTCAAATTTCACGTGCACACTTCTCACGCTCTCGGTACTCTCTCTCTGATCCTGCTTCCCTTTCCTTCTCATTTGGCGCTCTGCGCCCTCGCTTCCTTTGTGTCCTGCTCTGCTACTATCCACAATCGCTCGCTCGATAACCGCTGTACTTGAGATTCTCTTACAATATATTAAATTATATGACGATAAAATCTTGCATAAAAATTTTAATCGGCAATTACGTAGGTGTATATAAAAAAATAGATGTGGAATTGACCTGTTGTTGAGACATTGATAACTGCCGATGTAATTTCAAAATATTTCAAAGTATTCGACAAAACTATGACGATATATATCGATATTTTTATCTTAATAGTATATTTACAAAATTAGAAAGAAATTGAAAAAATATATAGCTGTACTATGCATGGAACATTTATAAATATAATTAATCCATATACATGTTTACGAAAATCTTAATTATTTCTAAATTACAATGTAGAACTATTGCAATATGAAATATATTACACATATTCAGCATGGTGACATGTTAAATAAAGAATCAAACGGTATCGAAATCATTATAAAATTATGAATAATTGCACTAAGATGATAATAAATTATTACAATTAGAAGCAGTTTTGTCAAAATAACATCTCAGGAATATTTGTCACACATGAAATAAGTCTGAAATCGTGATATAAATGTTTCACAATTATTTGAAAAATCATTTGATTCTTTAATTAAAATATTACCATGCTGAATGTGTAATATATCATACAGCAATATTTCTACCTCATAATTTATAAATAATTGTACATTTTGATAAACATTTATTTGGATTAATTCTTTTACAAATGTTTTACGTTTAGCATAACTATAAGTATCTTTCCTAATTATTCCTTTACAAATTTAATTTTGCAAATATATCACTAAAATAATGATTCGCATATCATTATAGTTTTACCGAAATACTACTTCAAAATTAATTGAACAATTATCAATATTTTATAAAAGGTCAATTCTTCTACATCTATTTTTCTAAATGTACCTACATAATTGCTGATTACAATTTGTATGCAAGATTTCGTCATATAATTTCATAAATGTTGTCCTCTCGGGGAATATCGAGTCTCATCGCCATTTCGACAACTCCACTCAAATCACATCCCACATAGCACGTAATATTTCTGTGATATCACAGAATCATTGCAATATCACAGAAATATTACATATTACTGTGAAATATCACAGAAATATTACTGTGATATTACACAGTGATAATGACATTGAAATATTTCACTGATATCACAGAAATATCACAGAAATATTATTGTGATATTACACAGTGATAATAACATTAAAATATTCCAATGATATCATTGCAATATATTGTTGCAATATTTAATTTCAAAGAACAAGGTAATGTCAAACCACGTTTTTATTATGTCTTATTAATGCAACGTCACTATCTCTTTGATTAATTTCGATATTTTTAGTATCCTTAATATTCTTGGTAATTTCGGTATCCTATAGAAGAAATCAACTTACAAATAAAATAATTATGTTTTTGCCCTTTCATGGAATAAAAGTAAATGTTAAGAAAAAAAATTAATTAACTTTATTATTAGTTTAGATATTTACTTAGTTTATTCCTTAAACTGTATATATGTATAAACTATAATGTACGCTCTTCTATGTAATCTATCAATTTAATTGTTGCTTTACAACTCGATCAATAATGATTTTATTAAAAAATTACAGAGAAACCTTTGTATTTATCTTATGTCATTTATAATTTTTACAGGAGCACAAAATTGATTTTAATTTTTAAAAATTTTTATCATGAGGAATTTAAAAAAAAAAATGTTTACAAAAAGTTTTGTTAATACACATTTATTATTCACCTGGCAATAAATATTTCAAAGTATATTAAGAAGTTTTTAAAAAAATATACATTTTTACGTCATTTAATATTTACTGCTCGGTACATTATTTTGTGAAATAGTTTATTCATTAATATTGATTAGACTATTATACACCACAGTAAAAGGTTTTTCAAGTTAATTAAAATATTAAATTTCCAACAAATTTTTCTTTAGATTTCACTTTTTTTTCAACTCTATTAAAAAATATGATTATATATATTCTATCATTAATTAGGTATTTTACAATGTTCATTAATTATATGTATGTATATAATGTTGCGGCTCGGTCATACGACGAAACAAGCGAGCGCGTACACAGCCGCTATGCGGTCCCGCCGTGTGTATAAGACTCCACGCAAACAAGTGAGTGCTGGCACCACCGCTAGGTGGCCGCGCCGCTGGAGACCTTCTCGTGAGTCAAGTGCAGCCTCAGGTGTTATATCTAGACGCCACTGCGGCCGACCGGGCCGACTCACCACGACTCACTAGCTCACACTTCAGTGAGATTTTAAAGAAAATTGTTGCTTGTTGTAATTTGGAAACGAATACTTGTTCTAATTTTTTTCCAATGTAACGTCCCTTGAAAAAAAAGTTGATAAACTTGTTTCAATAAACTGATTACTGATCAGTAACTGATTATATTTTGTCAGTTACTGATCAGTAATCAGTTTATTGAAACAAGTTTATCAATTTTTTTTTAAGGGGTACGTGTGGAACGCTGTACCATATAAAATTTTATATTTTTACATGTAAATAATATTTTGTATTGTTATTTAATCTTGAACATAAATTAAAATTATAATTCAATTTGAATCTTTTTTAACAAAAATGAAAAAGGATACAAGAGATTTTTTTTTGTAAATTAAACATTTATTACATTTACATTATTGTATTCTGTTTTAATAAATATAATTATTTTTTTTATGTTTAATATATATTACATGTAACGATATGAAAATAATATTAAGAATAAAAATAAAATAAATTGAAATAATTTATTTATTTAATTTTTTGCAATATTATTTAAATATCACATAAACATCACAGAAATATTGTGAAATATCACAGTAATATTACTATGAAATATCACAGTAATATTACTGTGATGCGTTTTCGCGGACATTTTGATATTACTGTGATATCACAGTAATATTTCGTGATATTTCTGCAATATTTCATTTGTAATATTGCAATGTAAAAGTGATATTGCTATGATATCACTGCAATATTACGTGCTATGTGGGATACAACTGTTACTATTGCTGTAACATGATTTTCAATCTCGAGATTCTTCAGTCAAATTCTGGCGCAGTATTCATTAACTTCGTACGGCAATGAAAATATGTTTAAAAAATTTAAGTCCATTCTTGGCCACCATGCGCGTTTTTATTTAACAAGTATGTAAATATATATATATCATAAATATAACTGTTACTTAAATTATTTTTTTACTATAACCTGTTTTTTTTCTCACATTTACTTTATTTTATATAAATATTTATTTACTCAAACGTACATAGTGTTGCTCAACGGAAACCGCGAGAAAGTGCTGGTCTCTTCCGTCAGGAGGAAAATGTAAAAAATTCTTATCTATACTTAAAAGTAATACGATTTAGAAGCAATATTTCATCAGCTACATTGTTTTACAATATTAACTAGTCGCATAAAAAATGGAATTAGTTAACATTGCAAAATAATGTAACTGATTAAATATCACTTTCAAAATAAATTTTTTACATTTCCCTCAGTGTGTGTGTGTGTGTGTGTGTGTGTGTGTGTGTGTGTGTGTGTGTTTGCGTGTTTACATTGACACGCTCGTTCTTGTCGAACGATGTCCTTATGGACAAAATATTTTATACACTCCTTCGATAATATTATGGACAAGTATGTTAACGGGATAAAAATAAAAGGACAGTCATTAACATTTTTTTAAATATATTTTTTTATTTATTATATGTATTATAATATTTATATATAATTGTTGTACCGCCTACACCCCTTCCTCTTCTCTGTCCATTCCTTCCTCTCCCGCCTCTGCCTCTCCCGCCTCTGCCGCCGAGGATTCCGTGTTGGCGGTTCCAGCGGGCGCGGGAACGCCCATGCCCTGGTCCGTTTCGACGGACTGGAAATAAATATAAATAGATGTAAAATTAATCATTTCATATGCGTGTGTGTGTGTGTGTGTGTGTGTGTGCGCGTGTGTGTGCGTGTCCGTGTGTGTGTGCGTGTGTGTGCGTGCGTGCGTGTGTGTGTGTGTGTGTGTGTGTGTGTGTGTGTGTGTGTGTGTGTGTGTGTGTGTGTGTGTACACATACATGTCAGTTCTGTAGAAAAAAATAAGGAATGGAAATATGGATATTTGATCGAAAGTATTTTTATAAAGTTATAAAGCATTAAACGATAGCTTACTTTTTTAAATATGTGTACCAGTTAATAAATCGACAATTAGTACAATGTAATTGTTGATCTTATATTTTTATTTTGCAGATATACCAATAACAAGCTTGTTATCATTTGTTTTATATTTTATGATTATACAATATTGACTGCAATTTTATTTCAATATTTTATTTTAACGTCTAATATTAATTTTTTTATTTTTTGTTGACAGTATATGACAGATTTTAATTTAATTGGATATATTTAATCTGAAAATCTTTAAAGCTGCTTTTGTTGATATATGTAATTATTAAATTGAATTATTTTGTAATATGCATTTATATTTTATAGTGAACATATATATATTTATAATTATTTTTTAATTCAGGCATCAGCTCCCAATACCTGAGAATTTTATAGCAATGCACACACAAATCAAGCGTCACAATGCGTCAACAATCCAGAACACGGGCTTTTCACGCTACTCAAGATAGTCTGGATCCTTCCTGTCTGATACGCGGCCAACGATTCCGGCAAATCTCACAATAAGACCCGATTGCATCAACATTATTTTGGTTTTAGTGTGCCGTCACATGCAGCGTTACATGCATCGACCAATGATATCGTTTTACTGGAATATCAGCTTTCGCGTAATACTTTTAAAACGATATCAATTACTACCTTTACACGATTTACTTTACGCTTAAGTTTACAATATTGATATCATACTACTGGCCAATCATAAGTATCTCTCTAAAGAATGGAAAGACTCTGAAAGGCTAGTTTTATAATACCGATGTTATAATTTCGGTGTAAAACGGGTCATGTAAATGGTCATTGATCGATGCAAGTTACGCTTACACAAGTAAAGCCTGTTGTACAATAGCAGTAAACACAAGACCGTAAGGTTGTAACGTAAGAAATGAAAATTTTTTCTTTCTTTACGAGCTCTTAAAACCACGCCTTACAATCTTACGATTTTGTGTTTATGCTATTATAGAACAGGCTTTACGCAGCATATGATAGCACTCTTAAGCGAGACTTGGGCCAGTATTCATAGTGAATTCTTTTTTCAAAGCTATCTTAAGTAGTGTCTCAAGATGCTAATACAGCTCTGTGATTTGTTGATAACATCTTAAGACGGTCCTAAATATAAGACTCGACTATGAATAAGGATGAAAACACTAAATTCATAATCGATTCTTACATTTAAGACTGTCTTAAGTACCATCTTGAGACGTTTATCAATCAATCACAAAGTCGTATTAGCATCTTAAGACATTACTTAAGACGGTCTTGAAATAAGACTCGACTATAAATACAGGCTTATGATTGGCCAGTTCCATAACTCCGATGTTGTAATTTCGACATAAATTAGACTGTGGTAACAGACGCATATTTATATCTCACTTGAAACCAAAGTAACGGTGCAATCAGGCCTTAATTAATGCTTTTAAATATAAACATATCAACAGATTAATGTATGTTATAGGTGCTGTACGAATTTATTTCCCTGAAACAACTGAACTGGCTACTTCAATATACCTATTAAATCCTGGTTAATATGCAACTGAATGTGATACAAAAAACAAAAGGACGTTTTTCTTATTTCTCCATAAATAAAACTTCATATAGTTTTATTTAAAAAAGTTTACAAATACATAATAACGTAATTGTAAAAATTTAATTAGTATAAATTCTTCTAGCCTGATTAAAACAGATGTGAAACAAGATGACCAAGTAGAGACTTCGTCGGATTAAATTTAATAGTTTTTCATAACGTTTTATATATATATTTTATTTGATGTTTAATTTATATATTTATTCACATATTTAGTTAAAAATGTAATGGCTACGTTTAACGTGAGAAAATAATTTTGTAACCGTTGCAAAATTTTTTGATACGATTAATACTTGCCCTTACTTCCTGTCTGAATGTATAATCATTTATATTAAAGAATTTTACAACAATTACAAAGCTGTTTCTTCCACTAAACGATGCCAATTTTTGATGATGTATGAGCAGAGGTTCTAACTTCAAATTTTTATATATTTGAAATTGTGAAATTAACATTTATTATATGATAAAGAAATTTTTCTATTCGATTTTTATTCATAATGGATTAAATACGTGATTAATTATTTAAAAACAATGTATAATTTTAAGTTGATTTTTATGATTCAGAGTAATTGTTATATGTATTATGAGCTTGTTTTTTATTGCTGAAGTATAGTGCACACTCTGTGTTAAAAATAATATTTAGATATATGTTTGAAATTTAATGCGAAAGAGAAAGAGAGCAAGAAAAAAAAGCTAGTGGAGTCCAATGCAGCAATAAAAAACAAATCCTACATATACTTAATTATAATTCTGATACAATACAAACTTTTTCTTTTATTATAATAATTTTATATGTTTAAGTATGATTTATAATAAAAACTTTTTTAAATTATTCTTTATATACATACTTGCATATTATATATTCTGAATTAACCCTCCGTAGGCAATCTTGATCTTTTTTGTTTGAAGCAAAATTTTTAATCTCAAATTCTTTGCTCAAATTCAATTTTTTATTAAATAAAAGTTTTAACATTTAAGGAGTTAGTTTGATAATGTAAGAATGTAGAAAGCATTATAACCGTGAATTTTTTTATTTTTCCGTAGCTTTCTAATTTGTGTCATATGACACAAAAAGACGGTCAAAGGACGTCCATAGGATCGACTTAGAACTTGAATGACCCAAGGATGTCCTTGGGATCGACTTAGGACTTAGATGACCTAAGGACGTCCTTAGGCTCGGCTTAGGACTTAAATATCCCGAGATCATCCTTTGGATTCAGTGTGCTGTGTGCGCAACTTAAAATTACGTCTAGTTGGTATAACGTTGATTGTATATAAAATTCCTTTATTTTATTTAACATTTCTCGGGAAGTCCTGAAATTTTCATCCTATTATAACGTCCTAAGTTTGTCCCATTATTGTCCCGGGACATTCGGGACGAATTCAGGATCATCCCGAGGACGTCTTGTGCTATTAGGGACAATAATATAAATAAAATAGAGAGACGTAATACTAACATAATATGTAAATATAAATATATAAAACACATGTTCTAATACATAGAAAAGTATGTCATATTAATTTACCAGAATCAATTTTTATATTTCCTTCACTCCTTTGACAAGCATTTATCCATTTCTGACGAATATTCTGTTGTACCGGCGGGTGCAACAAGATAAAATTTTCGGGATTCGGTCCGTCTGAAGGGTTAGGACCCACGAGGAGGATACTTGGAGGAAGACGCGCAGGGTGGCAAATAACACTTTCACCTTTTTACTGACACTTTTATTCCCCATACTTTATTATAAACGTTTTTCCTCTTAATACAATCAAATCGCGGTGTACGGATCACGTGTCGTCGCGCACTTGGCCGCTGGATGTTTTGCGGGGTGTCGGGTGTCCGACTTATCGCGGAGCGCGCACGTACCGTTCGTACTTTGCGTTAAGAATCTCCCGCTGCCCATAATTAGGCAGCCTAACTTATAGTTTCTGTATTTTTGATATGGTGGGGCATTAGGCCCTCGCGGTGACCATATATGGTCATGCTCGCGTCAATCGTGCGATGCTTACGCTGCTCGCGCGATTGACCAATTCTGCAATCTTGCATTTCCGCTGCAACGGGCGCTCGTGGCGTGATTGTTGCTAAGCGGATATGCAAGACAATTAAGGTAGCTAATGAGGCTACAACACCCCTCTCCCGTTGTGAAAGGAAAATGGAGGAACGGAGTTTTTCTGTAGTGAGAAGAAAAATTTGACTTAGAAACGTGTACTATATCTATGTTTTCTACGAATTGGTCTTGGTAGCCGGAATTCATCGTCGGCGTCTTCTACTGTTACACGTTTTTTGGGTTGACTCCGCTTCTTTTTCTGCATAATATATATTATTATTCCTATGGCGATTATTACGGTTAACAGTATAACTGATCCGCTAGTTGCCATAGGGTAAATAAAGGTTTCTGATTGAAAATACGAGCTATTGTCTAACTCACTGTTTACTTTTTCAATTTCGTCTTTAAGTTCCTTAATTTTGAAGGGTCTTGGATAATCTTTTCTATTTCCGTTTGCTAAGGCATGTTTGTTTTTATCTTTTCTTCTAGTACTGAGATATTATATTCAGGTAGAAATGATTCTAATTTTGTCTCGTTTAACATACTTTGCGTTTTTAACGTTATTTCGTAAGTTATTAATTCACAATTATTTTGTAATAAAATTTTCCCTGTATTTTCAATTGTATTCTTTACTTGCCCGTGGTCTTTACATTTAATAATTATCGATTGTTTTATCGGTGATGAATACAACTACGAGTGTGTATCATGTAACGGTATCCAAAAGGTATTATTAGATTCGACATATTTAATATTACAGTTTTTATATTGCGGCTTACTTTCTACATAGATATCTGTTTCGCAAATCGAGTTAATGTTTACACGGCGTATTGAAAAATTTTGCTCGCATATATATTTTCTGTTGGTTTCTTTACATGATCGCCAGCTGTCTTTTGATAATATTATATACGAACGCAATTCTGTATTTATGGCGATTAGGGGATTTTTTATTTCAATTATAGCAAATAAGTTTCCATAGTTTGGCACAGGTAACGGGATTACATTTAGTATTTCGTATTGCGTGTGCGATATTAGAGGAAATCTTAATACTGTAAATATATTCTCGTCGTTACAATACGCATTGGCTGTCGTGATCTTTTCAATTTCGGACCATTTATTTTCTCTGATTCTAAATGGGAAATATAATCCTTTTGGTAATTGAGTGCTCGCGTCTTTTAGATTTTGTATTATATTCGCAATTGGTATTAGTCTTGGAAGTATTATTCCCTGCTTTACTGGAACTAGATGATCTAATATATCTTTTGTATCGCTTGTTAAATCTGCTAATATTGTATTTATTATAATAAAACGTTTATGTAAGCTATTTTGGCGCTCGTTGGCTAATAATTGTTCATTTAATTTTTTCGTGATGTTTGCGAGAAGGTATTCGTTTGTTACGTCCCGACCGAGCGCGGTCGCCGTTGAGCGGAATACGCGCGTTTCGGCGAAACTGGCTGTTTCGAAGCCTAAGCTTCGGGGGCTCCACAGCCCAGGAGCGGATCGCGTGGCCGGATTTACCGGCGGACGGGCCCGATTTTCCGCGACCGATGGCCTAGTGAGGGGAGTTTTATAACTTTAGAAGGGGTGCCGCGAGAGCGCGAGTATGGTGGCGTCGGAATCGTTCCAGGGGCTTGGATTGAAAAATACGCGTTTTGTGACATGCCTTATTGGACGTTGCGACTTAGCTTTAGAATGGCGGTTGCTGTTCAAACTGTTGCCTATGCCTTAGTAGCCGCTCTGGTCAGGTGATGATCGTCTTCGTCCTTCTCGGTTGTCCGGTTGTCTTGGGACCTCGACCGTGGTACTTCTGGCTAGGCACTACACTCGCGTCGCGGTGTTGCATGCATGGAAGCGGGGGTGCATGGAAGCGGGGGAGGTTAATCGTGGAAATTAAGCGAAAGCGTGTGTGTATAAACTACCCTTTTATTACTAAGATATAAAGGGTAAAAAAAGTGAGTTACAGTGGTACAATTTAAGCTACGATTACATTAAAATTAAGCTTACAGTAAAAATTTAAAATAACGATGAATTTAGAGTTAGGCTTAGAATTAGAATTGGAATTGGAATTAGAATGTGTCTCGATTTAGGATTTGAGTTAGAGTTTGAAGTAGAATGGATTTTAGAGTTAAAATTGGAATTAGAGTGACTCGCTTAGCTTAGCGCGAACTAGTAGCTCAGGGGAACTCGGTCGCTACAATTGCGACACGGAACCGTCCTGGCCACACTAGCCCTGATCTCTACTCTCGAGTTCGAACTGCCCTGCGTCGCGGGCTGCATCTCTATTTATACGATTTTTGAGACAAAGCTCTGAAAAAAGCGCGGCAAGTCGGTACCCTTAGTGGGGGTTGCTGCTGATGCAACCACCACTCAGATTTCTTAAATGAGAAAACTCAAGTTCAAGTGCCGTGCGAGCGGACTTCTCCGCCGCGACCATCCGGCACTGAGAAATATCAGGGAAATGTCAGTTCACGATTTTATGACTTTAACGGTCGCGCGACAGATTTCTCTGTCGCGGTGTATTTCAAGTGCCGTGCGAGCGGACTTCTCTGCCGCGACCATCCGGCGCTGGAAAATGTTGGATTGAAATTTTATTACTTTTCGAGTGTCGTAGGCGCAGTTTTCCTCTAGCAACCTTCCGTCACTGGAAAATGTTAAATATGATTTTACGATTTACTGGCCGTGCGTGCAGATCGCTCTGCCGCGACTATCCGGCGCTGGGAAATGTTAAATAGACATTAGTATATGATTTTATGACTTACTGGCCGTGCGTGCAGATCATTCTGCCGCGACTATCCGGCGCTGGAAAATGTTAAGAACAGGATGCGACCTGACAGTTAGATTTGTTAGCGAATGGCGGCTTGCCCGTCTGTTTTATACCGGTGTCGAAAAAATTTATACTCGCAACGTCGCGGACGTGACACGTTTTTCTCTATTGTTTTTTCGGTATTGTCAATATGTCCTATCGTTTCCTCTAATATTTTAATTTGGTTTTTAAAGGCGTGTTGTGTCGTCTGTTGTTTGTTATGTATTTGTGTTAACTGTTCTATAATTAATTTTTCGTCGTTAGCGTCCATTGTACCGAATAATGTTTTCGCGATGGTGCCTAATACGTCTATTAGTCCTCTTTTTCTGAATCTTTGACGTTTGGTATAGCGAGTTAATTTTTATTATTTCTTTATTTGTTTTTTCGTAACTTCCCTGTATTGCTTGGTCAAGGCTTTGACACATACTTTCGTGTATAAGTGGAATGATCTGGCACATGTTTTCTGTTTCCTGTATGTAAGTTTTTATTTGTTTTGCCTTTCTTGTTAATGATGTAACGTTTATCTGGATTACTAATTTCCATGATGATTGCGATGGATAAAGATTTCCGATTTTTTCGTAGTATACTCCTGGGTGATGGTTAAAACTTTCGATTTTGTATTGTCCGTTGGTTCGCAGATCTTCTGTTCGGCTTATTGTTAGTGCTATCCCTAGCGTTGCTCTGTAATATAACCACATCTGTGTAGTGTTTTTGTTATTGTGTAAGGATTATTATGTTATGGACTATAGTGATTAGGTTTTAATAAGTGACTGTCTGGCAAACTTTTCGATGTGAGGGGATTTTTGTTGTATAGATTCCTCCTTATTGGTGAGTTTCTCCCCCTCCTTTTTTTAATTTTAATTTTAATAATTTATATAGGCTTTAAGTCTATTGACGTGTGTTAGGATCTTTCTCCGCTCCTTTTTTATTGTATAATTAACATCGGAATTTTTCTCTAAAATTATATACGGTCCTGTCCATAACGCGTCGAGTTTTTTCGATCGTCCGCGTCGTAGCGTCTCATCGTATAATAATACTTTATCGCCTATTTTAAAATTTATTTCCTTTGCCTTTTTATCTTGATATTCTTTTGCCTTTTGCTTCTCTTCCTTCAAGTTTTCCTTTGCGATCTGGTTTGTCGCACGTATTCGTTCTCTTAATTCCTTGGCGTAATCTTCGTAGGAGTACGTGAGTTTTGGGGGGATAGTTAGTGACGATAGCTTGACGTCCATAGATTAGTTCAAATGGTGTATATCCTGTCGCTGTATGAGGAGTCGTATTGAATGCAAAAATTGCGTAAGGTATCCACTCGTCCCAGTCCGTCTGGTCTTCGTTAATATAATGACGTAAATATTCCGTAAGAGTTCGATGGGTGCGTTCTAATACTCCGTTGCTCTCTGGATGGTAGGCTGTCGTCTGAATCTTTTCAATTTTTAATAATCGACACACATTTTTAAATATTTCGCTGACAATGTTAGTTCCCTGATCTGTTAATATTTTCTTAGGTATTCCGTGTTCAAGTACTATTTTTAGTGTGAATTCTTTCGCGTATTAGCTTCTTGATTTGGTATGGGTATTGCTTTACTAAATTTCGTTAGGCAATCTTGAAACGTTAGTAAATATTTATTGTTGTCCGTCACAGTTAGTGGTCCAACTATATCAAGAGCACATTTTTCGAATGGGCCCTCTGGGGTATCCGTTATTATTAGAAGTGCCTTTTTTCTATTTTTTAATTTATTCTTTTGGCAAAGTTCACATTTCGAAATATATTTCTCCACATCTGCGGTTATTCCTGGCCACGTATATCGCATTCGAATTCTCTTTAAGGTGCGATCTATTCCTTGATGCCCTCCTATTGGTGCATCGTGATACTCGTAAAGGATTTCCTTTCTTTCTTCTTCATTATCAATTCTTATTGGAGCTATCGTATTCTCTTCTCTTTCTTCTTCTTCCTCTTCGTTTATGACGTTGATCGTGGCGATCACATTTCGGCTCAACGCGTCTGCGTTTGCGTTGGCCCTACTTGACTTATACAGTATGACGTAGTCGTATTCTTGAATTTTAATCTCCATCGGATTAATCGCGATCCCGGGTCGTTTACACTAAATAACCATGTTAATGGTTTATGGTCTGTAATTATTTTAAATTTTGTTCCGTAAAGGTATGGTCTAAAATGTTTTACGGCCCATACGATTGCTAGTAGTTCCTTTTCTGTTGTACTGTAATTCTTCTCGGCGCGTGATAATACACAGCTTGCATACGCGATCGGGCGGTCTTGCCCTACCTCACCTTGCGATAACACTGCTCCGACGGCGTAATATGATGCGTCCGTTGTTACTATGAATTCCTGCTCGAAGTCGGGATATTTCAAGACGGGTGCGGTAGTTAATTTAACTTTTAGTGTATCAAACGCGTGTTGTTGTTCTGTTGTCCATGCAAATTTTTCTTCCTTTTTTGTTAAGTTTGTTAAAGGTCGTGCAATTTTTGAGAAGTTATCAATAAATTTGCGGTAATATCCGGCTAGTCCTATAAATGATTGTACATTTTTGACGCTTTTTGGTACTGGGAATTTATTTACTGCGTCTAATTTCGTTGGTTCGGGCAAAATTCCGTTCTCTGTTATAATAGCCCTAAATAAATTACTTCTTTGCGTAAAAATTCTCATTTTTCTGGCTGTAGCTTTAATTTATTTTTTCGTAATCTATCGAATATTTCCTTCAATCTTTTATTGTGCTCTTCCAGGCTGGATGCGTAAATTACAATGTCGTCCAAATATACTAGGCATTGCAGTCCTTGCATGCCTGCTAGTATTGTATTCATTAATCGCTGGAATGTTGCTGGTGCATTTTTAAGTCCAATCGGCATACGGTTAAACTCGTAGTGTCCGTAGGGTGTAGAGAATGCAGTTTTGTGTTTATCATTCTCGGCCATTTCTATCTGATGGTAACCCGATGCAAGATCCAGCGTAGTAAAATATTTCGCGCTTCCTAATTGATCTAGTATATCCGTTATATTTGGTATAGGGAATGAGTCTCCTATTGTACGGTCATTTAATTTTCTAAAATCCACAACAATGCGAAGTTTCGATTTGTCTGAAGCGTCTGCTTTTTTAGGCACTACTAATAAAGGCGCGTTCCATTGACTGCTGCTAGGTCGTATAATTTTTTGTTCTAGCATTTCACTGATTTGTTTGTTTACTTCTTGTTTATGCTTCTCGGGGAGTCGGTACGTTTATGCTTGCAGGATCGACTTGCGTATCTCGTGTGTCACTCCGCTCGTGCATGATAGTGGTTCTCCGTCGAGATGAAATACGTTGCTATATCCTTCGCATAACGAAATCAATGTTCTCTTCTCTTCATCATTAAGATGAGCGACCTTTAAGAGGCTGCGGATTTTTTCCTGACGACAGATTTTTGTCTTTTCTTGTTTTGCTACTATATTTATAGGCTCCTCAATAGGCGTTATTAATTCTTCAATTTTAATGTGCGGAACTTCCATTTTTATTTCGTTCTCAGTTGTGTTTAGTATGCTTACGGGGCATTCAAATTCGCGGGGCTCTACTAAGCAGCTACCGATAAAGACACCGGGTGACGGCTCTTCTGGTTGCGTCACACCTATCACGTTTCGATCGACCATGACCTGCACAATCGTTTCACTTCTCGGCTTTAATGTGATTTTTCTATGTGGATGCAATTTAAAATAATTATTCTCGATTTTAATCAGTTTATAACGGTAATCGCATGTGCCTACGTACTTTTGAATAAAATCTGCTCCTAGAATTCCATCATATTCGAGCGATGAGTCGTCTCGTGTTACATAGAATGGGTGCGTTAGTTCGCGATCTTTTAATATAATGGTAGCGTAGACTTTTCCTATTGTTGACATGGCGTGTCCTATAATTCCGGTCAAATTTATTTTTTCCTCGTGTACTAGGGCGGTTTCCTTAAAATTCTACATTTTTATCATTGAGATAGCCGCTCCTGTATCGTAAAGTAAATCAACTTTATTTCGCTTTACCTCGCGAATCGGTAGTGTAACTAAGTCCAATGCAGTGTCGACTAGTTTCTCTCGCTTCATGTGAGAAATTTTATATTCCGATATGGGACGTACTCGTTGTTTATTTTCTTCCTTTTCGTCATTGCTCTCGTTTTTTTCCGAATTATCTTTTCGTTTGTACCTTTCTACGGCTGAATTTTTATCATAGTATTTGCGTCGTGCCGCTTGATTGACACTCGCTTCTCTTTGTCTCGCATTCTCTCCGCTGGATCGACCGTGCAGCGACCAGCATTTGTCGCGCACATGTCCAGACTTTTTGCAGTGTTGACAGAATTTATTCACAACATTTATTCGAGAGGTTCCTTCCGCTCTCGATAATACAAATTTACTTCGACATTCTCGTGCATAGTGCCCCATCTTCCCGCATCTTTGGCATTGGGGACTCGAGTTTTTTGTTTGTTGGCCGTCAGTTGCTCTCGACTTATTTTGATAATTATTTCGATAATTTGATCCCTTCACCTTTTCTTCTACGCTGGCTCCGGCCATCGCTTCTTGCAATGTATTGTATTTTTGTGAGCGTACTATTAATCTTATTTCTTCATTTAACCCGTGTTGATAATTATGCAACGCTTGCAATTTGACCATTTTTAAGATAGCTTTTTGGTGCTCGGGCTCGCGTGTCCCTTCTTCTATCATGGCTTCGTACAGTTCCATTGCTAACGTGTCGACTCTTCGGCCGAAATCTTGTGCACTCTCTCCATGTTTTTGCTTCAATGAATTGAATTCTATTTGCAAGTGACTTGTGCTTCGTTTACTCAGGTATTCCTTCTCGAGGGCTTCCTTTAGTTGCTCGAAGTATAGGATATCGCGAGTTTGAAAATCGAGCATCGCTCTGCCTTTAAGCTTTGTACATAGTATCGCTTCTAATAAAGTGTATTCGTTGAGGGGATCAATATTTTTCATCGCATAACTGCTTGCGTTTAAGAATTCTCGGACTCGGTTTCTTGACCGTCGAATTCTGGTATCATGTCGCGCGCTTCTTTTAATCGAAGGTAATTTTGTGGCATATCAAATCGCGCGCGGACATCTCCTTGCGTACGGCCGTACGAAATATCAACGCTCTGACTCACGCGCGCGCGGCTTGTTCGCTGTTCCGTCGGGTACGCGAATTGCGCCTGGATGCGCTCTACTATTCGGCCGATTTCGATAATACGTTAAGTCGCGTAAGAGTTCTGACAATGCGGAGGATTCCCCTAATTCCGGTAAAATATCCCTGGAATTTCCGCGCGATCGGGCCTCCGATGGTCCAGGTCGTTTGGTGAACACTTCATGCTCGTTATTTAGGTTTACTTCATTTTGCTGATTTTCCTCTTGCATTCTATTTCCACCGGTCGCCATTCTGTTGGCTTGCTCCCGATAAATTTCTTCAGGATCGAAAATATCGCTCTCGTAAGAGGTTAGCGAAAATTCGCGTCTAAGACTCAGGCTACTCTGACGTATGGTATAACTTGTCTGTTAGTCGGTTGAGCGTCGTTTGCGTCGGTCTCTAGTAAGCTCGGGTCTAACTCGTCGAATGGAAATTCGCGTTCTGTCACTATGTTTACCGGGGAAGTATCTCCACTATGGCTTAACTCGTGTAAGGTCAATACCCTATCTACCTGCGCTATTATTTCCTCTAACACGTCGGTCGCGATTCGCACGGGAGTTCGCGGGCTTTGGTTAAGCGTGCGTCGCGCCGTTTCACTTAATAACCACGATTGATTCGGGGAGTGTATATCCGATTGATCGGACATTCGCTTTATGAATTAGTACAGTGTGATCTCGACTTACAGTATTACTAAAACTCGCATGTTGCTCTTGCTTGCCTCGCTCGAAGATCCCTTGGAGACTCGTTCCTGTTGGCGGCAACTGATGTCGTTGTGCTGTTTCCTTGTGGGTTTGTTGGCTCGTAGGCTCATTGACTCGTTGTCTTGTCGGCTAGTCGGCTCGTTGACTTGTCGTCTTGTCGGCTCGTCGGCTCGTTGGCTCGTCGGCTGTTACCTCTGGTCCTTGCAGCTCCTCTGCGTTGGTGATCCCGAACGTTGATCACTGGATGGGTGATTACCCTCATGCGTGATTCTCAGCACCTTTATCGCTGCGTCTCTCTCAATTTTATGGTATCTCCTCTGACGGTGAAGCTTGGTTGTCTCCGGACTCTACTCAGGGTATGTCGGCAGTATTAGCTTTGCTTCATCCCACTTCTGACACCAATTTTTGTTGTACCGGCGGGTGCAACAAGATAAAATTTTCGGGATTCGATCCGTCTGAAGGGTTAGGACCCATGAGGAGGATACTTGGAGGAAGACGCGCAAGGTGGCAAATAACACTTTCACCTTTTTACTGACACTTTTATTCCCCATACTTTATTATAAACGTTTTTCCTCTTAATACAATCAAATCGCGGTGCACGGATCACGTGTTGTCGCGCACTTGGTCGCTGGATGTTTTGCGGGGTGTCGGGTGTCCGACTTATCGCGGAGCGCGCACGTGCCGTTCGTACTTTGCGTTAAGAATCTCCCGCTGCCCATAATTAGGCAGCCTAACTTATAGTTTCTGTATTTTTGATATGGTGGGGCATTAGGCCCTCGCGGTGACCATATATGGTCATGCTCGCGTCAATCGTGCGATGCTTACGCTGCTCGCGCGATTGACCAATTCTGCAATCTTGCATTTCCGCTGCAACGAGCGCTCGTGGCGTGAGTGTTGCTAAGCGGATATGCAAGACAATTAAGGTAGCTAATGCGGCTACAACAATTCTCTTCATTTGGGAATCTATAAAATGATATCCCTTTTGTATTCGTGCAATGTGTGCGACTCTTGCAATTTATTAAATGAAAAGAAAAATTTGTGAGTATATGTTATTTTCTCAATTTGTAAGATATTATTATTTTAATGCATTTAAAGAAAAAAAATTTTATTGTTTCTGTTTTACTACTTTTTATTTTCCAGATAAAGATGGACAAACAGCTTTAAAGAGATTTTTATGGTAAAGAGGTTAGTATTTACATTTAAACTGTTACTTGAAAAGTATTTCTTTTTGACACGAAAGCAATTCGTGTTAATTTATAAAATATATACGTTTATTCATTTAATGGATACACACGTATATATACATCTCTATGTCTATATGTTTCTGTAATTTCTAAGATCACTTAATCTGTAATAAATAATTGTCTTTGTTTTTAGACCATATGTTTATCAAATATACTGCACTTATACATTGATCTTGTCTTTCATTGTTTAGCTTCTCGACGAGAGTATCTGAAACTTGAAAAATACAAGATCAGAGATCATGGAAAAGTTTTTATCGCTGCATGCGTAAAGTTTCTACAACGATGATGTCTTCAAGCCATGGGTCCTGGTATCAAAGAAGATCCTACGGTTTCCAAAGCAAGCCAATTACCACAGGAAACACTACAATCTTAGCTTGTTCACAAGTTTGTGCCAAGTATGTTTTCTTTTGAATTTATATATAATTTGTTAGAGACATTATTTATAGAAATTATATCTGATTTTTTGTTTTTATATATCGTAGAAGTGTCTCACAAGAATTTTTGGAGTTCATAATGACGATGGTGTAGAATTGCAGTCTAATGCTAAGTAAGAGCATCATGAACAGACTACCACTGCTAGAAGTTCTGAGACATCGAGGATTAGAAGCGTTTAATCCAGCAGTTTTACGAAGCCATGTACTTTGATCTTTTTTGGTTATTTATTGGAAGAAAAGTGCTTTGAAAAGGGAAGGGAAGGCATTTTCAATGCAGAAGCAGAAATTATAAACGAACTTGAAACGTATAAATTACATAACTATAATTTTCTCTCTAAATGCAGAACAACAGAGAAATCGTTTAAAGTACATTGTATTCCAGCACTCTTTTGAATTTGTTGCCTTATATCCAATTCAATGAAAATGTGAAAATTTGTCTGATTAATCTCAGTAGCAATTCCATTACAGTCCTTTTGATGACATTTAATATAATATTTTCAATACGTGAATGAAATTGTATATCTTTTAGAGAGAAACCAACGTTATCAGGATATATATGGTTGTCTGGGTAATCCCATGTGCAGTAATCACAGACTATGTTCAATTTAATAAACTGTAATAAAATTATGTCATTTCTTACGTTTTACAACATGTAAAAATAAAATAATATTCTTTGCAATTATATTATTGCACTATTTAATATAAATATTTTCGTATTGTAATATAATATTATTGCAGTACATAAATAACCCCATGAGGGGTAATCACAGTCTTATCGTTGCACGACTCCATCGTAGTTTTAAGATCATTACATAATATCCAATGACCTGTAATTCGCCGGCAATAAGCTACAAAATGACCAGAGTTATAACCAATAACACCTGTTAATCTGAAAAAAAAAGAATAATAAATACACTTTATTACAACTATTTAAGAGTATAAATTACATACCTATATTTTCTCTCCAAATGTAAAACAACAGGGAAATCGCTCAAAGTACATTGTATTCCAGCACTCATTTGAATTTGTGGCCTTATATCCAATTCGATAAAAATGTGAAAATTTGTCCGATTAATCTCAGTAGCGATTCCATTACAATCCTTTTGATGACATTTAATATTTTCAATACGTGAATGAAATTGTATAGCTTTTTCGGAGCCAACGCTCCGAATCCATCTCTCTCGATTGTTCTATGATTCACATAAAGTAATAGAATCTTCTTTGGTTCATAATTGCAAGTAGGATTATTATATTTGTATGATTTAAATATACTCGGTTCAGAATGAAATAATTCACTCCAAATTATCCCAATATTATTTTTTGCGTTTAAAAAATATGGCTCGAGTAAAGTTTTCGTTTCTGTTTGTTGTACAATTGGGTAAAATTTTTTCAGAATCAAGAATCGTCTGAGAAAGATATCATTTGTTGGTCCTTTTTTCATAAAACTATTAACCAATTGCAATGTTTCGTTGGTTAACCATTGAATTGCTGAACAATAAATTGAATCATCTAGTGCACTGAAGTGAAGTATTTGAATAAATGTATCGAATCCACATGTATTTTGAACAAATATTGTTTTTTTTTTAATTTTACCGGTTTTGATTTTAAATCATTTGGCAGCAAAAATCCTTTTCTCTGTGGCTTCTTCATTTGGTTAATAATTTTTATTTCCGGATACGGTTTAAAATAATGATTTGATGGTGCTTGAGGCTTGTCATTATTATTTATAGTTATATTCTTGTCCTTTTTTTGTCTTTGTCATCATCTAATCTGTTGTTTCTTTTAATCCGTTGTTGCTCATTTAGATTCATTTTTACATACGAATGGTCGGGTAATGGTGTACTTGAAAAAATAGGTACAAAGTGGTGAAGAGATGTCATCGACAAAGGATAACTGATCTTGAGTATTACGCTTATCCAGAAGTAGATTATCATCAATAAACTGTAGTATATTTTTGCTTTCTAAATTCAACATTTTAGAAATAAATGTCTGATTTTGTAAATCTTCAGTTTTAGCCTCAAATTTAATGTCATCTTCTTTGTTTGATGATTGTTGGTAGGTGATCAAATTATCATGGACGCAATTGACATTAGCATATTCTGTGCATGATTTACTCAATTTTGAATTTAACTTATAAATCTGATACATATTTTTGTTGTGTTCTGAGTTAAAAATTGTTTTATCTTGATCATTCAGTGTTTATATATTTCTCTGATCGACTGAAGTATCTTGATCATTCTCGAAAACATCATTTTTGACTAATCCTCTCCATAATTCACACGATCTCAAGTCTGAATCATTAATTATATTATAAATCTTTTGAATTCGAAAACTTGTAATTGACTTCACGTTAAGATTTGTTAAATTTAATTCATTGTGATGTTCTTTAGTTTTTAAACTGGATTCTATGAGTGGTGCAGGTTGCCTTTGCATACTAAAATGTTTTAAAATTGGAGCAAATAAATTTGCAGTACCAATTAAATCATTCATGTGCACTCTTAAAAAACGATTCACAGTCATCGGTTTAGGGAAATTTTTGAAAACTTTGCATTTTAAATCGGCAAAATATCCCTCTATATGCTGTCGATGCATGTTTCTCTTTGTTTGGTACAATAGCAGCAGTCCACAGTGGAAATTCTTTAGCTATTTTTTCAAGTTGATCAACAAAATTAGGTAAATAAAAGCCATTTATTTCACTTCCAGTTTTCTCATTGAGATCTTTAGGTTTGACTATGTTTATTAAACTTTTTATCCATCGATGAGTAATAGTTAAATTTTTATTAACACTGAATTCCACTATATCAGTATCCTGATGCTCATTTTTGCAAGAAGTTGCTGAAGTCTCTAATTCTTGGATTATAGGCCCTCCTACCGATATAAATTTTTCAAGTGTTTGCCGTGCTTCTTTAACAGACAGTTAAAATTCTGGTAAAGTAATAATAGTGCTTTCATAAGACTGCAGCGCAACTGCACATGTTAATAGCATAACTCGTTTAAATTCTTCAATAGATTGACAATCAATCATCAGTGCAATTGTACGAAAGTAAAAACTTTTCAAGTATGGATGTTTCTGATTTTTAATGCACTCCCATTTGGAGCAAAAATTCATTACATGAGCTACATCTACTCTTAAGAATGTAAATGGTCGCCATTGGTCGTATTTATCCTTTTTTATTGCTGATAAAAACAACGAGTCAATATAATTCTTGATTGTCTGTTGATTAAATGCTCCACATAGAGCTGCTAGCAAAGCACGAGACCAGTCACAATGTGCTTCTTTTGGTAGATGAGCTCCCATACGCAGCCAGTTTTTGAGCCAATATTTAATAAATTCAGTATTATGTTTCTCTGACAACATTTGATTTATTGCCAATGTCGTTTTTTCAAAATTTATAGTTATTGAATACAAAAGAATGTGATTTGATTTTTGGTCTAGACAAGTTTGAAATTTTTTGATCAAACTACCAGTTGCATCTATACAAATTTGAGATTTGTTCTTCATAATACGATAGTATTCTTGATACACATGAAGCTGAGCTGGAGTACAATAGAACACGTGAAATGGATTAGAACTTACTTCACGAATGATATTTACGTAACGTATTTCAGTAGACATATTTTCAATTGCCTTAATGATATCTCTTCTATCCTGGTGTTTAATCTCAAGTTCTTTATTAATATATTCCATCTTAGCTTGCCTGTAGACTTTATTTGATTGTAGAAAGTATAATTCATCATCTCCAAATTCCATATTATTCTCTGCAAGTTTTCGGCGAAATACTGCAGCACTCTGAGTACTTAATTGCTGCCCAACAATTATTCGTTCTTTAGCATTTAGTGGTCTTTTTACGTTTGCATGGTATTCCTGTCAAGTGTCACGAGTCTTTATTCTTAAATAAAGATCACCCATTCCTGGATCTTTGTCAGAAATAGCCAAAATGTATTCTTGCATTTTTTACTTTTGCATAATCCTTTAATTTAAAAAAAATAAGGTTTATTTTCCTTGTCATCAGATTGATAGGATACGTTCGACCATTTGAATATAAATGCACAGGGAAAATTGTATCTTCGCCAAAAGGCTTTAGCAATTAATGACGTTTCCCCAAACGCGGGATTTTAATGTCATTCTCTTACGCGCAGAAGTATTATCGGGTTTTATCTCTTCCCACTCCCAGTTCTAATTAGTTTTAAATCAAACCATTCATCATTACAATCTTTTCATTACATTTTCATTACCATCTTCATCTTCATACACAGATTAATCATCTACTGTAGACTCATTGATATTATACTCATCAATAGTAGATTCAAAATCATTGATCATGTAAAAATTTTCTCCTGGTGCAGATATCATTATTCCTAAATTTTGGCGAGCTTCAACGAGATCACCTCGTTTGTTTTCTCGGACATGATTGTATATAGTACGAGGTTTCCACCTGCCACCAATATCCTGGCTCATACTTTTCCATACCGCAGATGAGTATTCAGGAAATTTGTTAGTCCAAAAATGTTCCATATATTTTCCAATCAAAGCGACAGCTTCTTCTTTGGTAACGTTGGGAGGCCGACCCATTTTCATTTAAAAAATCCTAAGCACAAAATTCATAAAAGTCATTGATAAAATAAATATCTTATTTTTTACTATAAGTATAATAATTATTCTAATAACTATTGTAATTTTAATGTTTCTTTATTAATCTTTATCGATTAAAGTTTTATAAATAACCTCTATTAATTGATGTAACGATACGCCCCTCCACCGTCCGTGCGCCTCCGTTCCGTCCACCGAACACCGAACGCCGAGTGCAGCCGAGGACCACGTGCGCGCACGACCGAACTTCGCCGTGTAACCACGCGGCGACACGCGCGCCGGCCGTGGCGTTCCGTAACGCTCCCACTCCGGCTCAACCGACCGAGCGCGCGGATTGGCTTGCTCGACCGCGCGTTCGGATATATAAGCCGGCAGTGGGAACGCACAAGTCAGATCCGTCCGACTATCCGACCCGTCCACAGACCGAGCATTCTCGATCGCTCCTTAAAGACGAGCATTCTCGTCGCACTCCGATATCCTCGACGGGCATTCCCGTCGCTATCCTCGGCCGAGTATCCTCGACCAGTCGTCTCAGATATCCTCGACGAGCATTCTCGTTATCATCACCGGCCGAGCATTCTCGACCAATCACGTCCGATATCCTCGACGAGCATTCTCGTCATCATCACCGGCCGAGCATTCTCGACCAATCAACGTCGTCCTCGAATACCGTTACCGTCAAACCGAC
This sequence comes from Solenopsis invicta, assembly GCF_016802725.1. Lineage (NCBI taxonomy): Eukaryota > Metazoa > Arthropoda > Insecta > Hymenoptera > Formicidae > Solenopsis > Solenopsis invicta. The sequence goes on from NW_024105267.1 coordinate 24,041, forward strand.
AAACTTCGTAACCCATATCGGCAGGGCACAAGCAACCTGTCGATCGAGCGCCCCACTTGCACGGGGCGCGCTTGGGCGAATCGCGGCGGCGACCGCGCCGGCAACGACCCGCATTTGCGCACACGCGTACACGACCGCGTTAGCCAATCCCGCCGCGCCCCGCGACTCCCCGACCGTACGGGCAAGCCGCCCGCATAACTTCTTAACGTAGCCAAGAAACTTGTACATAGATAGTTCTAGCATTAGATATAAACCGCGCCGCGTAACTGGTAAGCCGAGTACCAGCCATATTGTTACCTCTATCGGTATCGCTTTGCGATCTCTCTGTTATTAGCGCGATCATTATCTTTTATTTTCATATCTCGCTATTTTTTTAGTTCTTTTATTTCCGTTCCTGTTCATTCTGTCAACTCTTTTGCAACTGTTATTATCAATAAAGCATCCACTGTCTTTTGCTACGTAAAACACTGGGTATAGTCATTGCGGACATCTGACCAACCGACGAGCCTTATCCGGTCCGATCCCGAAGTTCCCGCACCGCACCGAACCGACCGAAACCGCGTACCGTTACAAATTCAAAGTAATTTTAGTTTATTTGAACATCATACGTCTTATTATTTGTAATAATATCTTTATAAAATTATTATTTCGTATGACTACAATAAATAAAATGATTGGCTTATAAATATTTTAGAAATGCTTTGAAATTAACACAAATATTTCTCTTTGTTAAGATTGTTCTCGTCGTCTTATTTGTTTTTCGCGCCACTACCAAAGTCGGTACGGTCTAGTTACTTTTCTGTTACTGCGGAAACTTCCCGCGTGCGATGCGTGAGCCACTGTTCTGCTCCCTTACCGCCCTTTTCTTTCTTCTTTCTCTTTCTCTCTTGTTGCGCGCGCACGGTCGTGCTGTATTCAAGCAGCGTGTATTTTATCATACTGTACGCATTACATTTGATTTTGTCTTGTAACGCTGGTACTTTCTCGGTGTCGGTTACGGGATTTAGGTTCAGGATCGGATGCTCGGATGTGTTCGCCGGATGTCCGGGTTCGTGTCAAAATGATAACGCCGTGGTTTGTTAGTGAAAAAGATATAGGGTAAATATATTTCGCTATGCTTTAGTACAAAAATGAAATGATACAGATCCGATATTGTTATCGGGTAATACTGAACTCCTCGAATAGCATTACGGCCCTCAATTGCGCGGTCGTCGGCCCGCGTGGAATCGAGAGAACGGTCACAATGTATTCGCGCGGTGCTTAATATCTAGACGGAACGGACTTTAGTAATTCCGGAAACGGACGGACGGTGACTGTGCGCTCTGCGCTCGGGGTTATCAATCGAGGTTGCTCGGTTAACAGTCGCGGACAAGAACAATACTTTAGTAATTCCGGAAACGGACGGACAGTGACTGTGCGCTCTGCGCTCGGGGTTAGCAATCGAGGTTGCTCGGTTAGCAGTCGCGGACAAGAACAATAGGAACGGACTCGGATGAGTCGTGCAATATACGGACGGCTTCGGCTTACGCTCTACGCGTGAGATATCCGTGTTTAGAGTGGTCGCGCGGCGATCCACTCTAATGCCGTGCTCAGGGCGCGATTGGCCCGTGCGGTTGACCGGTTACGGTCTCGGATGCGACGGCTCGCGGCGCGACGGACAGTTTCGCGCTGCGCGAGGGTCGTCGCCGGTGTCAGCCTGGGCGGCCTCATCCCGCGGGGAAAACTCCCCGCGAGGTACGGTATGTGGACACAGGAACGGTGTCGGCGCGGACGGTCCCCGAGAATTCCCGGGGACACTCGGAACGGTCTGGTCGGGATAGCCGGACGACGAGAATGCCCGTCATCCAGCTGAACGGAATGGACACGCCATGCGGTGAGAATTCCCGCCGCACGGTGTAACGGATGCGGATTGGACCGGACCGGACGCACGAGAATACCCGTCGTCCGGCGGAACGGTCTGATTGGCCGCGCGACGAGAATGCCCGTCGCGCGTCGGAGCGGATCGGAGAGGCTGAGCATACCCGGCCTCGGGGACGACTGTTATACCCGTCGCGGGAAGGCAGGAACGAGTATGCCCGTTCCCGAGGAGGTGCTCGAGAATCCCCGAGCTAGGAAGCGCCGAGTATGCCCAGCTCTGGAGATGATCCGGGGAGATCGGATGTTCGGAAGGATCTCTCGTACGTTGCCCACTGCCGGCTTATATATCGTTCCGCGCGGCTGGACGCACCAATCAGCGCGCGCGGACGGGCCGGCTAGAGTGGGAGCGCTTTCGGAACGCGGCGCGTAGCGCGTCGGTCGCGCGCGGTAGCATGCGGTGGTCTTACGTAAGCCGATCGTACGCGCGTGGGTCTTACGCAAGATACACGTGCTCGGCTGCGGTGCGTTCGACGGTTGGTCGGTCTGGAGTGGCGGCACGGTGGAGGGGCGTATTGTTACAGTCTTACATTAATAAACTTTGTGACGGGTATATATCAAGGAGTTATACTAAGAGTCTTTCAGTCTCTTGCTGCGCTGTGTGTAAGATTCACCGAACCACACCTTAACAGGTTATGGGCCCAGGCCACGCACGTGAATTCAACATATAAAACTCAACTGTACGTCCCTTGCTTTTTATCAGACACACATAGCAAGATGAGTGAACTCATAGATCTCAAGAATGTCACGAAGTTTAATGGTGAAAATTTCCAAGCATGGAAATTTCAGATGCGTGCAATTTTCGTTGCAAACGACATTTTAAGTATTGTAACCGGCATCGAAACAGCACCGATTGAAGAAGAAGCAGAAAGAAAAGCTTGGATAAAGAAGGATGCCAAAGCGATGTTCATCCTCTCGTCTTCTATGGATCCTGGGCAACTCGAGCATCTTATAACCTGCAAATCGTCAGCAGAAATGTGGAAGAAGCTGAGTGCCCTGCACGAACAGCGCAGTGAGTCTAACAAACTAATTTTATTGACTAGATTTCACGACTATAGGATGTCGTCAAATGATTCCGTCGCCCAGCACGTCGCCAAAGTAGAGAATATGGCTAGACAACTAATTGACTTAGACGAGAACATCTCTGATATAACAATCATGGCAAAGATACTTGGTAGTCTGCCCTCTAAGTGGGCAATGTGGTACAATGCATTCGTAACTGCCTGGGACAGCGTAGATACAGACAAGCAAAATCTAGAAAATCTGACTACGCGTCTTCTGAAAGAGGAGAGCAGGATGACAGCAATGAATGATGTGGCTAGTGCTCTATCCGCCGTAAACGTAAGTAAGCCACAAAAATCTTCTGATAAAAATATTCATCCTAAACGATTTGTTGATAAAAGAAAAGATGTAGAATGCAATTATTGTCATAAGAAAGGTCATGTTATTAAATACTGTCGCAAACGATTGAGATCGCAGAATACTCCTGGTCAGAAAGCAGAAGGTCAGACTGAGAATTACGGCGCATTCTCAGCGGAAACAGATATCGTAGAAATCAATCCGCAAGATACTTGGACGCTAGACAGTGGTGCTTCCAGACATATGTCATTTCATCGCCAATGGTTCCATGATTTTCAAGAGAGCAATGGAGATTCAGTCACAATCGGTGATGGAACTGTCTGTGAGGTCAAAGGACACGGAACTATTTTCATCAAGCGAAAAATAGGAGACCAGTGGCTGGATGGAAGATTGGACAACGTACTATATATACCTTCGCTTAATAAAAATCTCTTCTCAGTGGGAGCGTGTACCAAAAAAGGGCACGAAGTAGTCTTCAAAGCCACATCTGTCATAATCAGTCAAAATAAGAAACCTATGGCAATTGGAGTGTCACATGGTATAAATCTCTATCGAATGCTGATTAAAACTTGTTGCAGAGCTGAGGCGAACGTAGCTGCTAGTTCGAAACTTTGTTTATGGCATGAGCGTCTTGGACACGTGGGCCTGAAATCATTAGTTGAAATGAATAAAAAAGGACTGCTGGATCTCGGACAAGTCTCTCAGGAAACCGAACTATTTTGTGGACCATGCCAAGTAGGAAAACAACACAGACGTCCATTTCAGAGCATCACAGCTAGAAACACGCAGCCTGGAGAACTCATCCACACAGACGTGGGTGGCCCTATGCAAAATGAGTCGATAGGAGGATCTCGGTTCTACGTAATCTTCAAAGACGATGCATCAAGCTTCACAAGCATATATTTTATTCGACATAAGGCAGATGTCTTTGAAAAATTTAAAGAATATCAAGCTCTAATAACAAACAAGTTTAGCCGGCCGATCAAAGCTATCAGAATGGATAATGGAAAGGAGTACATCAATCACAGCATGAAGAGTTTTCTGACATCACGAGGAATCCAGATAGAAGCAACTGCTCCCTATACACCGCAGCAAAACGGCTGCTCGGAAAGACACAATCGGACACTCGTCGAAAAGGCTCGCACAATGCTGCATGCAAAGAATTTAACACTTCGATTATGGGCAGAAGCCATGAATACTGCCGTATATATATACAATCGAACTCCATTATCTCACAAGAACGGTCTAACTCCCTATGAAATATGGACTGGCAAGCAAGTAAATCTGACGCACATGAAAACCTTTGGTTGTGAAGCTTATGTCCATATACCATCGCAGCAGCGAAGAAAATGGGATCCTAAGTCAAAAAGGATGATATTTATTGGATATCAAGGAGAATCATCCAACTATCGTTTATATGATCCTGAAACATGCAAGATTAAAATATCTCGAGACGTCACATTTAATGAGAAAGCCGAGAATAACGACGTTCCTGATGAAAATGAAATGATTCTGCCTCTTTCTATATCGAACGCAAAGGAGAAGGATGACAATCAATACGTTCAACGAGAAAATGTCACTGATGCTGGATTAAAACCAAGTGAAGACGCCGATGGCATCAAAACGCCGAGTCAACCTCAACGCAATCTCAGAGACAGGTCAAAACTAAAAAAGCCGCAAATATACGAAGCAAACTTCATAGAATTTATTGAGCCATTGACATACGAGGACGCTATTTCGGGACCAGACGCTGATAAGTGGAAGGAAGCAATCGAAGAGGAGCTCGCTGCCCATGATAAGAATCAAACTTGGAGAATGGAGCCTCTGCCACAGAACAGGACAACAGTAAAGTGTAAATGGGTATTTAAGGTAAAAAATTCGTCAAATAGTTCCCCACGGTATAAAGCTCGACTCTGCGCTAAAGGATTCACTCAAAGAGCTGGCATTGACTACGACGAAGTATTTTCATCTGTAGTTAGGTATGAGTCAATTCGCACATTATTAGCAATAGCAGCCGAACACGATTTAGAAATGGCACAATTCGATGTAAAAACCGCATTTCTCAATAGTGAGTTAAAAGAGGAAATATATATGGACGTTCCAAAAGATGTAATCTCAAAAGATAAAAATCACGTGTGTAGACTTTTAAGATCTTTATATGGTCTAAAGCAAGCGTCGCGAGAATGGAATGTAAAATTTGACTCTTTTTTAAGAAAATTTAATTTCATACCGAGTTCTGCTGATCCATGCGTTTACAGGGGCTTTGTTAACAATATTTTCGTATTTCTAGGCTTATATGTAGACGACGGTATGGTATTTGCTGAAACCGAGGAGGCGCTCAATGAGGTCATAAACGTATTCAGAAGTGCCTTTGATATCACTACGTGCAATCTGAACACTTTTATAGGCATCCAAATTGAGCGTGACAAAGAAAATCATTCCATCTTTATTCATCAAAAGAATTACATTGAGAGTATCCTTGCTCGTTTCAATATGAGTGAAGCAAAGCATGTCAGTGTGCCGATTGATCCACATTCGATAGCCAACATAATGAATGACAAAGGAAACGGATATAACGATTATCCTTACCGTGCAGCAATTGGTTCTTTAATTTTTTTGTCACAATTAACGCGTCCAGACATAATTTTCGCGGTTAATATTTTAAGCCGCTATCTTACGTGTCACACTGAAGTACATTGGCGTGCTGTAAAGCATGTTTTCAGATATCTTACTGGAACTGCTGATTTAGGAATCTGCTATAGAAAAACCGATGTAAATCCAGATCTACTTGCCTATTCGGATGCAGATTACGCTGGAGATTTAGTCACAAGGCGATCCACAACAGGATACATTTTCTTACTTTCAAACGGTCCGATTTCATGGTGTTCACAACGACAAAAAATAGTCTCGTTAAGTACGACCGAAGCTGAATATGTGGCAGCAAGCATGGCGAGTAGGGAATTGATCTGGCTTCGTAGACTTTTAAGTGAAGTTTGTAATCCTTGTGACAAAGCAACGGAATTGCGAATCGACAAGCAGAGCGCGATTAAGTTAGTTAAAAATCCCGAATTCCATAAGAAAACGAAACACATAGATATACATTGTCACTTCATCAGAGAACAGCTTGTAAAAGGAGATTTATGCGTAAATTATGTTCGATCCGAGGATCAATATGCGGACTTCTTGACCAAAGCCTTAGCAAAGGAAAAATTCAATAGGTCACTTAATGCAATCGGGATGTTCAAGTATAGAGTACATTTCAAGTATAGAGTATAGAAGCACTCGAACGGGGGGAATGTTAAGATTGTTCTCGTCGTCTTATTTGTTTTTTGCGCCACTACCAAAGTCGGTACGGTCTAGTTACTTTTCTGTTACTGCGGAAACTTCCCGCGTGCGATGCGTGAGCCACTGTTCTGCTCCCTTACCGCCCTTTTTTTTCTTCTTCCTCTTTCTCTCTTGTTGCGCGCGCACGGTCGTGCTGTATTCAAGCAGCGTGTATTTTATCATACTGTACGCATTACATTTGATTTTGTCTTACATTAATAAACTTTGTGACGAGTATATATCAAGGAGTTACACTAAGAGTCTTTCAGTCTCTTGCTGCGCTGTGTGTAAGATTCACCGAACCACATCTTAACACTCTTATTCTTTTTAGATGTATTTGCTGCACTAATGTAGAGGTTATCCTTTTCCCTTCACGTTGGAAAGAGAAGGATAATTCTTGAAAAGTAATTGTTTAACATTACCTTTTACAAAATTTTATATAATTAAATTACGCAATAATATCATATCAGATTTTCACATTACACTTTCAGAATACACCAACAACAGCGAGTGCTCACTCAACTGTTGAGTCTGCTGAACGCAGTCATTATTCATTTGTTCTGATAAGCATTTTCATCTAGCATCCATTCTTTATAAATTGTAAGATTGTAGAAGACACAATGAATATAAAAAATTTATTAAGTAAAATATATTTTAAAAATAAATTATTTATATAGATTTCTATTATTGACATCCTAAACCAAATTTTAATGATAAATACATATAATGAATTAATATTTGTTCTATAAATATATCAACATTTATTGATACACCATATACAATTGCCTATTAATTATATACGTAATATTAGTTTGCAATTATCAATTTAAAGAATAGGTTTCTGAATAATTTATGTGTGATAGCCAGTCATTTTACAAATAATTTTATTTAGCTAGTACCAGTAAAAGAACACGATGTTTTTAAAGTTACAAAAACAACAAAAAATTCATCAAAATTGTTGTAAAAAAAACAAAAATGAATGTAATAAAAATAATATATCATCTTTGAAAAAAACGTAAAGGATGTATAATGGCATTTCTTTCCTTCTTCTGCAAAAAAATAGAAAATAAAGAAAAGATCAAAGTACTTGGCTTCGTAAAGCTGCTGGAATAAACGCTTCAAATCCTCGATATCTCAGAACTCCTAGCGGTGGTGGTCTGTTCATGATGCTCTTACTCAGCATTAGACTGCAATTCTGCACCATCATCATTATGAACTCCAAAAATTCTTGTAAGACACTTCTACAATATATAAAAACAAAAAATCAAATATAATTTCTATAAATAATGTCGACAAATTATATATAAATTCAAAAGAAAACATACCCGGCACAAACTTGTGAACAAGTTAAAATTGTAGTGTTTCCTGTGGTAATTGGCTTGCTTTGGAAACCATAGGATCTTCTTTGATACCAGGGGATCGATCATGAAACTTTTTCCCTAGGGCGGAAACGTGAAAAGTGAAAATCTTTACCATTGAAGTTAAAGGAGAAATTTTTCATGTTTCACGTTTCCGCCTTAGGGAAAAAGTTTCATGATCGACCCCCTGGATCCATGGCTTGAGGACATCATCGTTGTAGAAACTTTACGCATGCAGCGATAAAAACTTTTCCATAATCTCTGATCTTGTATGTTAACATTTTTCAAGTTTCAGATACTCTCGTCGAGAAGCTAAACAATGAAAGACAAGATCAATGTATAAGTGCAGTATATTTGATAAACATATGGTCTAAAAACAAAGACAATTATTTATTACAGATTAAGTGATCTTAGAAATTACAGAAACATATAGACATAGAGATGTATATATACGTGTGTATCCATTAAATGAATAAACGTATATATTTTATAAATTAACACGAATTACTTTCGTGTCAAAAAGAAATACTTTTCAAGTAACAGTTTAAATGTAAATACTAACCTCTTTACCATAAAAATCTCTTTAAAGCCGTTTGTCCGTCTTTATCTGGAAAATAAAAAGTAGTAAGACAGAAATAATGAAATTTTTTTTTCTTTAAATGCATTAAAATAATAATATCTTACAAATTGAGAAAATAAATTTTATCATGCACTATTAATGCATACAAACGGATATAATCTAATTTACTTACAATTAAAAATTTAAAATTAATCAGAACTTACGATTTTTAGCTTCACGGAATTTTGGGAAATCCATCTTTTGCTTAATTCTTATTTTGAAATAAAAATAATTGTTACTACCCAGTCATCAAAATGTTAGCACTGTTTCGGCAGGCTGGCGGCAGATTTGATCACGACGTGTTGACAGACTGAACTCAACTGATCTCAAATTCTGCTTACGTTCTGAGGGTCGATCGTGAAACTTTTTCCTTAGGGCGGAAACGTGAAAAGTGAAAATCTTTACCATTGAAGTTAATGGAGAAAATTTTCACTTTTCACGTTTCCGCCTTAGGGAAAAAGTTTCATGATCGACCCTCTGTTAACAGAACCTGTTGATATTTTATGTCAGCAGAATGACAGCACCAGGCGAGCACGCCGTGACGCCAGATATGCGGCAGAATCCAAACATGACATGCGCAACACAATCTGACGGCAGACTGCTAGCACAAATCGAGCATGCCGTGCTGACAAGTTCTGACGTCACGCTGGCAGCAAAAATCAAGCATTTTCATTTAAAAATTTCAAAAATTTTTATTATAAAAAATTTTTTTTTAGTATTTTTGCAGATTTTATTCTTATTTTTATTATAGGTTAATCTAATTTGCATATATTTTATTTTACTAATTACGATTACGTATTATTTAACAATTTTTTAAAAACGCATTGGCGCCGGCGGGATTCGAACCTATGATTTCGGGACAATAACCTAATACGCTAACACTGAGCTAATCGTACACTTGTGATATCATTAATAAAAAGTTATATTTAAAGTAAAGCTGATTTAACAGAAAGAAATTTATCGTGTTGAGTATCGCGCGAACATTTTCAGTAGCCCTTTAATTATTTAGCTTTAAGTATTTTTAAAATAAACTATATAAACTGTATAAATTATATAAATAATTAAAACCTGTTTCTGCCCAAAGTAGTATAGTCAAAAAAACAATTGGAAATAGTACTAGAGCATAAAAAAAAACGTTGGCGTAAAAAATACGCTTGCAAAAATCAATTGTGCAACTAATTGTTATAAATAAATTACTAAAAATTGATTGTAGAGGAACACTGATTACTTCAACTAATTTTATTCAAAAAATGAATCAAGAAACATGCATAACGTTTTCTTTATTGTTATAAACAAATTAATTGTAAAATTTATTTTTGCACGTTTCTTTAGTAATTTTTCCTGTAGAATCGATTGGCGCAATCAGTTCTCTTTTAAAGTAAATTTTTAATAATTTATTTATACCAATTAATTGCAAAATTGAGTTTTGAAAAGTTCTTTTTACGACAATAATATTTTTTTATGCTTTAGTCCTATTTCCAATTCCAATTTTTTTGACTATTTTTGTTAGTCAGACCATGGCCAGGAATGGGTTTTAATTATTTATATATGCGGGGAGATGCAGATAGAAATCTGAACACAATACATGCAAATAGATACGGATTACTGTATGTAATCGCGGACAGGTGCAGATAGAAATTGCAGCATATAGAATGCAAACAGAAACAGAACATATACATAAAGAAATTGATTGGTCCAATAATTAAAACCAAATGCATAAAAAAATGGATCTATCGCTTTCTTTATGAATATGTTATTTATGCATGCAATTATGCAAGTTTGTTTGAATAAGCCTTTAATAAATTCATGAAGAGTGACGTCACATTTTAAAAATATACAAAACAGCTCGGTTTGCTTGATTTCTGCTGCCAGCGTGACGTCAGATCCTGTTAGCACGGGGTGCTCGATTTGTGCTAACAATCTATCGTCAGATTGTATTGTACAGATCTTGCTCTAATTCTGTTGCCTATCTGACGTTAGGTGCTAGTAGCACGGCGTGTTTGCGTGGTGCTGCCAGTCTGTCGCTTCGATCCTGCTCGTTTGTTACCGCCAATCTGACGCCAGGTCTTGTCAGCACGCGGTGCTCGATTTCTGCTGCCAGTCTGCTGTCAGATTGTGTTGCGCAGGTTGTGCTTGATTTCTACCGCCAATCTGACAAAGGTACTGTTACGTCCGGGGGACTCCACGATTTCCCTTTTCGCCGATAGTTAGTATCACTCGCGTTATCATAAAAGAAACGTGATGGTGTGAGAAATTTGTTCCGAAAGGAAATAGAATTAGTAAATATACGATCTAAAAGATAACATAAAAATACAGAAAGAATCATGTACTAACAGAATTTGGAACAAATTACTTAACCTGACGCAACGATTCGTGAGAACGGACAGAACCAGGATTCGAAGAAATTATTTGAGAAAGATAACTTTAAGCCGGAATAACGATTAAAGAAATCATAATTTATAACCCTGGCTTGTTTGTTCACCTGACAAAATCGAAGGCAATATCTGTCTTGTAGGAATGGGTAAAGCCAGGATCCGAGAAAGGAAATTTAACTTTATCTACGCCGAAATAAAGGTAAGTCCGGACGTCGTACAGAAATTATCAAATTAAAAATTATAAAGGATCTGGATCTGTTTGTTCACGCGCATGACTCATTATGGATCACTCACGGTAGCTAATCCTCAGTAAATTAACGATAAGAGGATAGGGGCCATAAATTTAAACAAAATCGATAGTGAATCTCTCAAGCAATTGGGCGACTCTATAATCAGCCCCTCTTAGAATTAAGAAGACTCGAGAAAAGATAAAGGGTTAACCAATCATACATCGTCTGAGAAGATGATTCGGAAAGGCCGTCGGCAAACTAGCCAACGACAAGCCGAAATTTTAGAAAATAAGATAAAGTTTACGACTATCCCAAATCTCCCACCAATCAAATCTCCATTCCACCCGCTCGATCTACTCTACGCCCCTTTTCATTTCCTATAAAATGTCCAACTTTCTCGGAATCAATCATCAATCGGGAGCAAATCACTAATTAGTAATAGTCACCAGTTTTTTCTACGAGTTACGAGCTCTGCATCACCTAATTCAGAGCCACTTTTACCTAAAATTCGAAGCAGTGCGCGGCAGCAAGTTCCACTTCAAGCCACCACCAGCACTTGCGGGACCCCTTCAGCCACCACAGACAGTCCTGAGAAGGTTTTCACTACAAAAGAAAAAAAAGGAGAGAGGAATATGTTATCAATATTTTGCCCCTTCGTTCTCGGACCTTTAGTGTGCTTTTCTAACTAACCCGTTGATTGTCAGTGGACAATCTCGGAGAGTGGAATCATCCCGCGAATCGCCTTCGTCGCGAAGAGAGCAGGCCAGACCCCATAGAGTGACAGCTTTTCCGATGGCCAGTTATTCGCGAGGATCCGCCCTCTCCTTCTCCTCAAGAAGAAGAGGAATACATCGTACATAATTTACGCACTCCGTCTCCTGCTCATTCTATCTCATCCCAGCTAACATACGGGATATTTCCCGACTCTCCTCCGTCCTCCATTTCAAACCCTTCGTACTCCCCTACCCCTCCAGATTTCATTGACCCTCCTTCCCCTGCAAATTCTGCGCCCAGCGCCCAGTAGAATTTATAGAGGAAATCTCCTGCCCTCCATCTCCCGCGAACTCCACGTCCAGCGTGGAATTCATAAGGGAAATCTCCTCCCTTCTTTCATCTGCGAGTTCCACGTCCAGCGTGGAATTCCTAGAGGAGATCGTCACCTTCACAGAGTGCGATGACTCACCTTCCACCCAATACACACACGCACTTCTGTACAATTATTTTCACACTTAGGTTATAATAAACAAACACGATTGTATTAACCAGTTACTTGCGGCAACTTTAATGTATCACTTAACTTTATAATTATGTTGTACGTAAGACCTGAATCTTAAAATACATACATATAAAATTTTAATCTAACGAACTTATTTAATCGACACCCGTCATTTCCTCTTCCTGACTAGAAAGATCACGCTAGGTCCGATCCCGAGTTAAAGGAATTAAGTTCCCTGACTCTAATCAGGACCGACGACCGCACGGCTCGAGAATAGGTGTTAAAGCGTGTCTTGCCATGCTGACCCATATTTCCGAGCCATATCTGTGCGTTCGTCTTCGTGCCGTGCGCCCGATAAGTACGGCCACGAGTTAAAACGTCTGTTGCGTCTTACCCCGCCTTGCCCGTACCGCAGGTAGCCTATCCTTCTTACCTTTCCCTCAAGGCTGGACGTAACAGTACTATCAACACTATTTCTGCTGGAATTAAATGCCAACAGTTTCTGTTCTATTTCTGACAGCAGTTTGCTGACACCGCTGATATTGCAGAGTCTGTGTGAAATCTGTTGCTTTTCTAGTAACAGAAATTGATAGCAGATTCTCCGAATGATCTGTTCGTTCACGTTTGGCTAACGGGGTAATTATTATTTTAATAATCCCAGTAAACACAGAATATGTATGTTATATAATATAGGAGTAACATGTAATATAACAGATGTTACATTCTATTTATATTATAATTATATAATATTACTTTATACACGCAATATAACTAGATTATGAAACTATTATGATGCCTGTTATTAATTTGTTATAATAGACAAACAGCAATATAATTACAATATTGCATGTTATATAACAACGGTTATATTACATACATTTTGATATTATATAATTTAAAATACGCGAAATTTTATTAACCTAACCTAACTTAATAGCAATGCCATTTTCAGTCGGTTCCGATACCAGAGAGGTTCCTCTTTGCCAATACTTCCCGCCATTAATTAAGGCAATTATAATTAAATAATTAATTAATTAAGGTACTCGGTAGTCGGTGTGTATCAGAGTGCGGTCAAGTTAACATCCTTTAATTGGTCAATTTGTAAAATTCTTTGTTCTGATTGATTAATCAAATGCTTCGAAACATTTGTAGTGTCCAGTTGATCGCAGCCTCAGTGTGTATCAGTGCAGTGTATTTCCGAACCCAGCACATCTCTCCAGCCTATTTTGTGCATTGATAAGAGAAAACAGGTATGTAATGAAATATTATAATCATAAACACTGTGTGATACAATGTTATCACGGATAAATATCGATTATTTGATATCATTTACCAACGGATTATACATTTAGATCATATTCGACATCGTTTTCAACATCGCGTAGAAAATGAGGTTAAAAATGTTCGCTAGAGAAACGGCATCCGTTCCAGTGATATAAATGTAAAAATCTTTTATCTGTAAAGTGACATAAAAGTTGGAAAACACTGGATTGTATACTGTTATTATAGTGTTAATATAGTGTCGTTTTTATTCATGAAAGAAAAAAATGCTTTAAAATTACGTAAGTGTTTACAGATCATTACGAGGGTTCCAGTTTGCAGCAGTCGCAGAAATCAAGCAACGTCCACCGCGGTCACGACTTGGATGGGTGGCCACTTGGGAATTTTCAAGAGAATTTTTTTTGCGAAAAATGTAAAATGCTACAAAAACATCGTTTTGCATTGGAATTATGTGGTGTAACTATATTAATATTTACATTTCAGAAAAACTTTAACATTGATTCAAGGGACATTAGACATTGCTGCAATGTCTCATTAATATTGCGATTAAATATTGCATGAGATGTTGATATAATATTAATGTGTTGTATAGGCTATGATCTACGGTGATTTATTTCAACATAAATATGTCGTCACTGTTACGAAAAAGGGTGAAATTATAATATAGCTACAATATTGCAGCAACTTTCACGTTATATAAAACGAGATATTGAAATATACAGGTTTATTAAGGGGAGATATACACCTAGCAGCCGGAAAAAAAGGTCATTTTTGTGAATTTTTTTAAGGAAAACTATTTGAAATTTCGTATTGGGAGTTTTTCTATCTAAAAGTATACACATTCAGGAATATGTCCAATTTTTTTTATTAAAAAAAATCAAAAATTGACGAAGTTGTAGTATAATCTTTACAGCGCCGTGAAAAAATCCGGAAAAACGGTACCCACTAGCGTTTCCTCAAAAATCATCTGAAACAAAAAACCAAAAAGATTATTAAATTAGATACTATAATCTAGTACTTGTCATAGCCGATTTTGAAAATATTGATTTATGACAAAATGGCGGACGTTTGAACATAACATAGCGATTTTTCGACCAAAAATTAGTTATTATTTTACCTATAAAACAAAAACTAAGCAACAAAAAAAAAATCCTATGACAAGTACTAGATAATGATGTATAGAATAATCACAAAAAAATTCAAAGCAATCGGTTCAATGGTTTTCGAGAAATTTTGGGTACCGATTTGAAAAACGTGGTTTTGAGAAAAACGCGTTTGAAAATTTGTGAATGAATAAATCATTAAATTTGTCAACTTACATGGAATCATCGATACCAGGCCCATAGTGTAAGTCTTCTACGGTTGACGGAATGTTCATATTTTCTAAATTTTGTTGTCGGCGCCGTATTCGACCTTCTTTCGTCTGTTCTTGCGCTTGCAGCTCGGCTTTCGCTATGCGAGTTTCGTCTTCTTGCGCAGCGTACAAGTGCGCGCTCGATCCGACCGATATTCCTAACACGTTCATAATTTCTAACAATGACGTGACACCATTCTTGAACGTGCATGTTGCAAGAAATGCAGCAATGTTAACAATTTTGGCCCCGCTGTGCATCGATTTTGGAGCTATTTTCCAAATAAGTTGATTGAAGCTCTCATTGCTGTTTTGTGTGTATCCGCCAACACAACGTTCCAACAATTTGTCATTGCTTTGTAAATTGGTTTGATGGCATCTAACACCGTTTTTGGCAATGCTGAATAATCGTGACGGAAATTCCTTAGTCCTCCTTTAGCTTTCGCTTGTTGCCACTTGCACCACGATTCGGGGCCTTCGGGACAAAAATGATGTTCAGGCTTGCTGTCTATTGAGCCGTAATGGTAGAATGTTGCCCATATCGTTTTTTTCATGTCATCCTTGGAGTTACTGTTTCTTCGAATGGCTAAGCCATAGTAAATGCTCAGTTTGTCTATAAACTTTGCCGTCAATTTGTTTTTGCCGCTGATTCCAGAATTTTTTTTTTTTTGCATTCGCGAAGACGGGTTCCCATTCGCTTTTGAACGTGTCCCACGCATTCTTTTTTTATAATCTCAATCTCACCATACGGTTTCGCATTTACTAATCCCGTGTACGTCTTAGAGTCGCCATCCCCAACGTAATTAATGTACATAACTCCATGTTTTTCGACAGATCTTGAAAATAATTCCTTCATGGCGTCTACTTCCATTTTGCCTGCCGATCCGACATGATTTGCCTGGCAATTTTCTTCGTGATTAGATTTCCATTCCTGATATTGCTCGGTATTGAC
Organism: Solenopsis invicta; assembly: GCF_016802725.1. NCBI lineage: Eukaryota > Metazoa > Arthropoda > Insecta > Hymenoptera > Formicidae > Solenopsis > Solenopsis invicta. Next base: position 40,020 of record NW_024105267.1, read on the forward strand.
GTGTTTATTCCAATAGTTGCATTCAGCACAATAAGCAGACTTTACAATGAAATCAACGACTTTTCCTGTCAAGTGACCAATGAGAACCGCAACTCCATATAATGAGGCAAAACCACGTTTTCGCCACGTACCATTTCCTGAAACAGTCAGTTTTTTGATATCATCACTCGAATTTTGATTTGTTATTTCCTGTTGTTCTTCTTTTACAGCTTGTTTTAACACCAATTGAACAATACTTGAAGCAGCAGAATGAATGTTCTCAATTATCATATCATACATCGTTTGTTAAACCGGAGGCGGTAAATCCATGAGGCCACAAAATTTCATAGCTCCACGCAAACCAATCCCCAATAAACGCATAACAAAAAAAAATCGTGTATTTATTTCGTAAGCAGTCTTGATGTACGGGCACGAAGGAATGAAAGTCGGTTTGCAGGATGAACACGAAACTACAATTTTAAAACCGAGCCCTCGAGTGCTTTCTATTGAGAATCGAACATCATTATCACACTTTTTGCATTTTACACATTCCGATAAGGCAGAAAACACTGCCAGAAAATTCAAAATTCGATACCCGATGTTTGGATCTTCTGGTGCAGATGTCTCACGACCAGTCTTCAATTTTTTGGCACTTGAACTAATATTCTCGTCGAAAAGTTCTACTTTTTCGGCAGTATATCGATTTTTGGGCGGTATCTTCTTCTTGCTTCGATCTTTGCGAAAAGATCCGGATTGATGAGAATCTTTATTTCTGTTATCCATTTTCCTCAGAATATGTATTCACAGACGAAAACTCACTGTAACGCACAGTTGCACGAACGGCAAGCTACTGACGAAACGCATCCAATTTCTGGCTAAGAATAACGGTCGTGGGATATTTCCGTTATACCTGGACCCGAGCACACCCGAAAACACAATAGAATCGTAAAACAGGTCATTTCGAAGGGTCGCTTGCCGCTACCTGCCTCTCGGCTCGGCCGCAAAACAGGCGGTACGGCGCGCTCTCCGAGACGGTTCATTCTCTCGGCTGTAACTTCGTTATTTATCGAGATATTGACTTGCAATTTAAATCAGATATTCTTGAGACCTCATGCATCAAGAAAATGCAAAAAAAAATCGATTTTTTTCGACCATGCTAGGTGTATATCTCCCCTTAAGTCGCGGACCGGTCTAATATCTTTTAAAAAAATAAAAATTTTGAAAATCGCCAAAACACGTCAAACGAGTTTTTAAAAAATTTATATTTTGCGGGGGGTTGCAACCCCCCAACCCTAAGAGGATGTGGAGGGGGGCGCAAGGAGGGAATAAATTTTTAAATGGGATAGTGGGTCGAGTGGGGGCTCGTTTGAAAGGTCTTTTCGAGACAAATTCAAAACACTATGCATAGAGGGCGCTGCGATCTTTTTCGAAAAAATATTTGAGTTTTAAGATTTTTATTACCACCGGCATTTGCGTTACCCAATGTACACTACGTGGAGGTTGCTCGGTTGGATTTAGTACATCGTGTAGCCCTGAAAAGGACTAATTTTATGTAAGACGATCATTTTTTTCTCTTTGAGGTGCTTGATTATAGTGAGTCCCCTTGCCTCTCACTTGTGCGGTTGATACATATGCCAGTTTATTGTTACGTCCGGAGTTGAAGAAGAGTAGGTAAGATATGGAGAGAGAAGGAGGGACGTAACAACTTGAGAACGTGCACACGAGGCACAAACAAGCCGCGTTGACAGAGTATATGGGTCAATGAGACAACAGCAGGGACCCAATGACAAATATCCGGGAGTTCCGCGTTCCTCGGTCCTGTTTTGAGGCAACAAATCTAATTGCTTTACCTCGGGATCGGACATAGCGCTTATCTTAAGTGCGAAGAATGGTGGTCGTGGTTGAGAAAATTAGGACAAATTAATTGTTATACATGGTTTATTCTATGAATAATAATAAAGAATACAATGTTGACTTACTGGGTAATTTAACATTTTATTCTTATAATTACTTATCTAAACAACAGATAGGATTAACGTTGGTTTCCCCTTTTTTTTTATATTGTTTAAATTAAAAAAAAACCTGAGTTAGACTCAAATTGTTTAATACAGAGTAGATTTGTGATACTAAGAGTTGAATGTTATATAGATTAAATAAAAGGAGTTTAAACTGTATTATTTGAATTACCAATTACAATGTGAGATATAATTAGTTTGGACTTATAACGGATAATACAATAATACTACGAGGTGTGTTCAAAAAGTAACGGGAATTTTTAAATTTTGCGGCTTTGGAGAGTCCGACAGTCAAATTTTTTCTTATTTATGTTGGTATACATGTCCCTGAAGTATGCTGAAATGTTGAGTTGTATTCATTGTTTACTTTGTTTGTGGCAGCCGCTAAGGTTACACGTGTTTTTATGAGCTCGGCAATTTTCGTTTCTGAAAAAAATGGATCAAAGAATTTGTATCAAATTTTGCGTAAAAAATAACATAAAGTGTAATAAAGTGTGTGAAATGTTAACAAAGGCCTATGGTGAGTCTGCTATGAGTAAAACAAGAGTTTACGAGTGGTATAATCGTTTCCAAGATGGCCGTGAAAACGTTGAAGATGACGAACGCCAAGGACGCCCCAGCACATCAAGAACCGATGAAAACGTCGAAAAAGTGAAAGAAATGGTTATGAACAATCGCCGAATCACAATCAGAGAAGTCGCTGAAAAAAACGCCCGAATTTATGGAAAAACAATTCATGGCTTTTGCACCACGATAATGCACCTGCTCACACTTCATTGCTTATTCGTGAATTTTTGGCCAAAAACAATACTGTAATGATGCCCCAGCCTCCATATTCGCCAGACATGGCTCCGTGTGACTTTTTCCTATTTCCAAAAATAAAGAGAACCTTAAAGGGCCGTTTTACAAGCATAGATGACATTAAAAGCGCATCGCTGAAAGAGCTAAAGGCTATCCCAAAAATCGAGTTTGAGAAGTGTTTCGGGGATTGGAAGAAGCGCTGGCATAAGTGCATAATATCTAATGGTGACTATTTTGAAGGCGACAACATTAATGTAGACGAATAAATAAATATTTTTTTCGAAAAACAAAAATTCCCGGTATTTTTTTAACACACCTCGTATTTCCTTATAATAGTTACAATTTACAATTTTTCCTAAAAATATACATGTATGTATAGGTGTATGTGTGCCTATGTTAGGACTTCATTTAACACGGCAGTATTGGGCCGAAAGTGGTTTAGAAATATTAATTTGGGGATCAAATAGTATTTCGGGTATATATGGAGGAGATACACGGGGACAGGTGCATCGGGGGGAGACCGAGAGAGGAAGGCACGGACCGCTTCAAGGTCGAATTCTTCGGGCCCAATCGAGAACGCGCCAGGAGAGAGTGGGACAGAGGACGTCGGAAGCACTGATAGAATTGACTCAAGTAATTAAAGAGGGCCAGGTGCAAAATATCAACGCGGGGGAAGTGAAGGTAGCTCCTCTACAAATTCTATGCTAAGCGCGGGGCTAGGAGAACGATTCTCGTCCTCGAGATCATGCGATCCGAGGATCGGAGGGGTTAAGCAAGGTTACTCCTCTTCTTCGTGGGCTCCTACGTTAGGAGAATCCGCAGGAGGTTGCTCTTCCTCTAAATCATGAATCTCAGGGATCGGAGATCCCGGAGAAGAGAGTGAAACGGGAGAGTCCGGGAAGATTCTATAAGTTATTTGACAATCGGGAGAATCGGCGCGAGGAAAATTATCTACGGGGGAATCGGCGCGAGGAAAATTATCTACGGGGAAATCGGCGTAAGAAAAATTATCTACGGGGAAATCAGAGGGAAATACGAACGGGGGAAGTCGCTCTTCTTCCGGTGCGACCGGGGAGTACGAGACAGAGGGGCAAAGTTGATTAACTTGGGCGGCGATCCTGTGTATTTCCTCCTCAATGGCTTTGAGGCGGGTTCGGCGATTGCGGCGATTCCGGCGGCGCTTCGCGGCTGCTCGGGGCCGGTTTTTGTGAACTTTGGGGACTTTATTCACTAAAATAATGTTTATTGATGCGTGATGCTCGCGTTGAAATGACGAAATTCACTCCGATTAAAGCGGGAGTGAGAACTGTGTGAGCGATTAATTTTCGCAACGCTCTGACTAGATACAGCCCTGAGCGCGCGATTACGAGAGCGAGTCCGACGCGAGAGCGCGAGCGACGACGATAACGTAACGTATAATGAGTGAAATGGAAGGCGGGAGAGGAAAGGAAGGCGAACAGAGTGATCACTCGATATAATTAAAATTTCAATTAATCGTCTTTAATCACGAAATGGTCGAGACTATTTCTGTCTCTCTGTGATTGACAAGAGCGTTCGCGCAAGTTCCTTCGATAACGCGTGTCAAAACCGATCGCGTACGCGCGCGCCTTGTAACTCCCGACACTTCCCAAATTTTCATCGCTCGGTTCCGGATATAGTGTGAACGTCTCGCGTCGCTTTTCGAATCTGAATCTCGGATCTTTCGCAGAGAGAGCGAACTTCCCTCCTCTGATTTAGGCGAAGAAAAGCCGGGAGAAGCAAATTCGGCGGGAAACTGTTTCATTGGCTCGGATAGTCTAATTACTGTATCGTCATCGACGATTTGAAACAGCAGCCGCAGCCGGATCGAACCGGTAAACTCGTTATTTACTTGGGCCGACCTTTCCTTGCGTGTACGGACGACCACGACAAAAACTTATTTGCTTTGTATACAAAATATTATTATCTTTATCGTCGAAGTTTCTCGTATTCTTACTTTCAAATAACCAACGAGACAAAATATTCTCAACGAGATACAGCGCGTAGAACGGATGTTCTTAGGAATATAATAATCTGATGATTTGCGCAATTTTCGTAATTTTAAATTTGATTAATAACATAAATTGAAATTAATAAAATAAGAAAGAAAACAAAGTACAGTAACTTATAATTCATCTGACTCGACTATACATGATTATTTTAACTTGAAACACCGCATAATTATTTGAAGTCGAAACAAATAAAAAAAAACTCCGTTTTTCTCCGTTTGGCGAAAGGTTAAAATGTAGACACTATCTCGGGTTAACTCGAATAGGGTTTGAGAGAAACCGAGGAAAGAGATCGGAAGTTTAAAAAGTTCGACAGAATCTAAGGGGAGAGAAGGAAACGAAAATTCTTTCGAGTGAATCCCAAGAAAGAAAAGAAGTTCTTTTGGATTAACTCTTCCAGGAAAGAGAAGAAATAGAAATATAATAAAATGATTCTTTCGGATTAACTCTTGCGAGTGAATCCCAAGAAAGGAAAGAATAAAGAGATTCTTTCGGATTAACTCTTACGAGTGAATCCCAAAAAAGAAAAGAATTCAAAATAAAGAGATTTTTTCGGATTAACTCTTACAAGTGAATCCCAAGAAGAAAAGAATAAAAAATAAAGAGATTCTTTTGGATTAACTCTTACGAGCGAATCCCAAGAAAGAAAAAAATTAAAAATAAAGAGATTCTTTCGAATTAACTCTTACGAGCGAATCCCAAGAAAGAAAAGAATTAAAAATAAAGAGATTGAGAGAGAGAGAGAGAGAGAGAGAGAAAGTATGGAGCGGAGTATGGGAAGGAAAGAGTAATAAACTTAATAAATATATTATGTTTATATTAAAGTCTTTCGCACTAGAGAGAGAAAGGGTGTTCGAAAAAAAATGAGAGCGAAACAAAATGGTTGATTCAGGACTTACTGCTTGCAGATTGTAGTGTGAGTGTTGATGTAGGTGAACGTGATTCTCTCGGAGCCGCAGGCCTTCAAACTGGGCCGCACTCGGCGGGAGATGGTAGATCCGGTCGGAGGTGTTCCGGGTGCAATGCACAATGGTCTGCAGATCCCAACCAGGGACGTTTCAAATGATACTTTTTTTTCTCGACCGAGACTTGCGCCGCGTACGAGTTTAAAGACCACGATCCGAGAGTCACAGAACTCGGACAAAATGTCACGGAACTGTGATTCGGATGGACCAAAGATCAAGACTAGACTACTCGCTCCGCTAGAAGACGCACCTATTTATACTATTTTTCATCTATAATTCCCTTTGTCCCATCGAGGGCCGTGTGCACCACTTTATTCATTAATACACCCACGTGCAATATTTGTTTTTACGACTTTTTTATATTCCTTGGTAATTGTTATCCGAGAAAGCAGCAGGTTTGACAATTGAACTCCCGTGAGCATTAAATGTCAAAATTCTTTGATTTATTGCTATGCGGGTGTCGGACATTCAGAACTCAAAGGGGTGCACACGTGCGTCTTCCAGCTCCCTGATTTTACTATCTTTGGTGTTTCCGGCGTCGAGCAACGGTGTCACCCCAGATCTCCATAATTGGTGAATTTATAACTACTTAATTTGTGACATCCGATTATTGCCGTGAGAGTCACTGTATTCTTGGAATCGGGGTGAGATCACCCTGCTCGGCCCCGTTAATTAGAATATCCGCTGGTTGCGAAAGAAGGAATCGTTACTCCGCAGGACGTAACATTATCACTTACAACAAATGCTCAAATTGTCTGCCCTCCTCTGCTTGACAATGAGCTAGTTGTAATGGAAATGCGTCTCTCACATTCCTCAACATTTCGACAGTTATTGTATTCATTTCATTAGATATTTGCTGCTTCAAATTTTTAATGTTGACAAGTCTTGTTTTGTAAACTCGTTTTTTCAAGTAGTTCCATAGAATATAATCAAGAGGTGTCAAATTGGGGGATCTTGGCGGCCATTCAATTGTATCACGTCTTCTTATCCATCTATGTGGGAAGTTTTCATCTAAAACACGCCGTACACGCAACGCAAAATGTGCCGGTGCCCCATCATGCTGAAACCATAATTGATTGAACTCATTATTAGGGTAAAGGTTTCTAATAGCGGTTATAATTTGCTAAATTAGCATAATTTCATACGCTTCAGCGTTGAAATTTTCAGCAAAGAAAAAAGGCTGGATTAAATACTCTCTTATTATACCTGCACAAACATTTACTTTAGCGAGATATTGGGTTTTATCATCTCTCATCCAGTGAGGATTTTCAGTGCTCCAATATCGAAAGTTTTGATGATTCACATTTCCATTGATTTGAAAAGCAGTTTCATCTGTAAAAATAATTTTACTTACAAAATCCACGTTTCTCAATTACTTCACAAAATTCCATCCTCCGATCTAAATCTTGACCAAGCAACTCTTGAACATGGTGTAATTTATAAGGATGGAACTTCTGATGTTTTAAAAGATTATGAATGCCACCTATGCTAACTTTATTTTGCAGAAATTTGTCTAATAGACGCAGAATCTTGTCTAATAGACGCATGAGGATTTTCGACAAAACTCTGTAAAATTATTATACTGCTATCGTCATCAAAAACTGTCCTAGGTTGTCCACTGCGTGGACGTACCGTATCATGTTACGGTGAGTCGACGCACAGTTTCGAGACGTCTGAACGATGTTGGTCTAATGGATCGCGTTGCTGTCAAGAAACCTTTCATTAGTAAAAAAAATCAAAAGGCCCGATTAGATTTTGCTAAGCAACATCGAGAGTGGACTTCGGAAAATTGGAAGAGAGTCGCTTTTTCGGATGAATCAAAGTTCAATTTGTTTGAGAGCGATGGCAGACGATATGTTCGACGTCCTGTTGGTTCACAGTATGATAGTAGGTACCAAATACCCACGGTTAAACATGGTGGAGGGAGCGTACTTATTTGGGGAGTATTTTCAGCAAATGGGCTTAGTCCACTCGTCCTCATTGAAGGAATAATGAACGGCCCGAAGTATAAGGAAATATTGAAAAACAATCTCTTTCCATATTCGAATAGTTTTATGCCGGAAGAATGGATATTCCAACATGATAACGATCCCAAGCATACGTCGAAGGTAGTGAAGGATTGGCTTGCGTCGAACAGAATTCAGGTGTTGAAGTGGCCAGCTCAGTCACCGGACATTAATCCAATAGAAAATCTATGGAAAGAGCTTGGACATCGAATTGGGAGCCGAAATCACTCAAACCGCGCCGATTTGCTTCAGCATTTACAAGAAGAATGGGCAAAAATACCGTCTGATTTCTTAGAGAAGCTAATTGAATCAATACCACGGCGTTGCGAAGCCGTTATCGCAGCCAAAGGAGTAGTAAGTCTAGGCCGGTTCTAATCCGGGAGCAATGAGGGGTGGTGAAGGGCGAGGGGGGGGGTGTAGGCGCGGGGGGTATCTGCGGTACATACCGCGGAGTGGGTGATGATCCGCGGTACTGACATAGGAGGTGGGTGGTGACCCGCGAGACCTAACTTAGGAGGTGGGGGTCAGACCGCTGAACTGACCCGCGCGTGGGAGTCAGCCCGCGGTCCTACCCGGGAGTGATACAGGGAGTGGGTGGTGAGCCTCAAGATGCAGTGGGTGGTGTCACCCACTGATCTAGAGGTGGGATTGAAAGGTGAGGGTTACCCGCGCGGCAGAGTGGCCGCCGAGGATGAAGATGATGTTGGGGAGAGAGGGAAAGCCCGCAATTAGAACCAGCATATCTTTTTTTTAATAACAACGGCGCATATTTTCTGCGGCGATTTCCGCGGCGGTTTTCCGCGTATTTTCCGCGGCGATTTCCACGGCGGTTCTCCGCGGCATTTTCCGCGGCGGTTTTCCGCGGCGTATTTCGCGGCGATTTTCCGCGGCGTATTTCGCGGCGGTTCTCCGCGGTGTATTTTGCGGGGCCCGCCGCCGCCGCCGCTCGCGCCCGCGCCCGCCGCCCGCGCCCGCCGCCCGCGCTTGCCGCCCGCGCCCACCGCCCGCGCCCGCGCCATCCGCGCCAGCGCGCGAATCGGCGGACAAAGAAAAATAAAAAAATTTCTTTAAAAAGAAACTTACCACCACCGCTGAGTAGTATAGTAAGGCGGATTCTAACTCAGGGATCTGAGGGGGGTGCGGGGGCAGGGGGGAAATTTCACGACGCGTCTTTGCCGTACTGACCATGATGATGTCACGTGGGGGGAGCGGGAGGAACATTTCACGGCATGTATTTGTCATGCTAACCACGCCTTGAAGGGAGGGGGTGATGCCACATGCCTACTCGCTCGCACGCCAATGTTCTTTTTGCCGTGCTAACTGCGTTTTGGAGGGGGAAGGCGTTGTCACCTCGATTTGTGCGGGGGCAGGGGGAATTTCACGGCACGCGTCTTTGCCGTACTGACCGTGATGATGTCACGTGGGGGGAGCGGGAGGAACATTTTACGGCATGTATTTTGTCATTCTAACCACGCCTTGAAGGGAGGAGGTGATGCCACCTTGCAATGCTTATCATAGCATAGGTGATGGAAGCACACATGTGTTTTCTTTCTCGCTCCCTCCCATATACGAGTGCGCTCATCAGACGCTGCGATGCGGTGTGGCGATGCATCATCCTCCTTCCCCCCACACGCACGTTTTATCCTCGCTCGCTTGCTCATGCTCTCCCACGGCTTATTTTATACATTGCACGCCAATGTTCTCAATCGCACGCGTTCTTATTTCTAAGGTGTTCTCAGGAATGGAAGAGAATAGGGAAAATAATAATAATAATTTGTTTGAATGTAATATATTTTTTTTCATTTTATTTATTTTAAAAAGAATATATAAAAATGGTTTTATTAACGTATTATTTATTAAAATTATTTATTTTATTTTTTACATACACAAATAATTAAATATTTAAAAATTATAAGAAAATTGAAAAAATTATTAAAAAATAAGAGACTAAAAAATTATATAAAAAATTATCTGAAAAAATATATAAGATTTCGATAACACAAGAGATACATTTTATCAAGAGGTATGGCAGTGTCTCACACCAAGTGACCGTTGCATATTAAATTCTTTATACTATTATATATAACATGATCACACTATTGAACGTGTATCATACGTCTATTAAACTGATATCAAAGATCTATTATACGTCTATGTCTACGTCTACCATACGTCTATCGTACATCGTACGTCTATCATACTACTACATTGTACTACTGACGTTTGAGTGTAGTACGTTAGACGTTTCATAATAGTATGATTGACGGACGCGTTCTTATTTCTAAGATGTTCTCAGGAATGGAAGAGAATAGGGAAAATAATAATAATTTGCTTGAATGTAATATATTTATTCTTTTTATTTTATTTATTTTAAAAGAAATACATAAAAATGGTTTTATTAAAACGTTAGTAAAAATTATTTATTTATTTATTTATTTTTAATATACACAAATAGTTTTATTTGTCTTCATTAGATAAATTTTGTTTCTTATTTATTTTTAATAAGTATACAAATAATTTTACTTATTTTCATTAAATAAATTATTTAAATGGAAAATATCCGGTTCGCCATAATAGTAGTAAAACCAACATCCATGTAAAGTTGATTCGCCCCATAAGAAGTCCAGTTCATCTCGTAGTATTTTTCGTTCTTTTTCAATTTTTATTTTTTTTTTTTTTGTATATTTATGAAACCTACAACCTCGAGATTTTCGATTCGTAGGTATTCGTGGCATTCGTCACAGTTCATTGTGGCTGACTGACTGACTGACTGACTGAGTGACAAATTGATGCGAGCAGAGTCCATTTATTTTTATAATCAAAATGTACGTGATTTATCTTCAAAACGCTGATACCTCATTGTTCTCATAGTAAAATGAGAACACCTCTAAGCAATTTTTTATTTTAACATGCACATGCAGCTTAAATTTTCGATAACACAAGAGATACGTTTTATCAAGAGGTATGGCAGTATCTCACACCAAGTGGCCGTTGCATATTAAATACTTTACACTATAATATATAACATGATCGCACTATTGAACGTGTATCATAGGTCTATTAAACTGATATCAAACATTTATACGTCTACGTCTACGTCTGCCGTACGTCTATTGTACATCGACCATACGTCTGTCGTACGTCTACCATACGTCTACCATACGTCTGTCGTACGTCTACCATACGTCTATCGTACATCGTACGTCTATCATACTACTACATTGTACTACTGACGTTCGAGTGTAGTACGTTAGACGTTTCATAATAGTATGGTTGACGACAAGCTTAATCCCATGCACACGGGGTGTTACTTTGAATTGCCGCTGTCGGTAAGTGACAAGCGTGCAATAATTAATGTACATTCGAAGGACAATGCTTGCTTCGCGTGGTCCATGGTGGCTGCCCTGTACCCCGCCGAAAATCATGCAAACCGAGTGTCATCTTATCCGCATTATTCGACTGTTTTGAAGTTTGACGATATACAATTTCCAATGAAAGTAAAAGACATTGGAAAATTTGAACGTTTAAACGACGTATCGGTAAATGTGTACACTACCGAATTGGACAGAAAAGAAAAGATAGATTACGTTGTACAGTTACGACTGACCAAAGATAAGAAAGAGAAACACGTCAATCTCTTCTACGTGGAAGATATACACGACGTCACCCACGGTCACTTTGCGTGGATTAAGAACCTGTCGCGCCTGGTCAGCTCACAGCTGAGCAAAAAAAAGAACAAGAAATTCATTTGCGATCGGTAAGTGTAATATATAAAAAACATTTTCACACATTTAATTATTGTTTAGTAAAAAAATAAAATTTTTTTATTACAGTTGCTTGCATTACTTTCACATAGAGGAAAAATTGCAGTCGCACGGAGTGCAAGAAACGGAGTGCAAGAAAGTAAATGACTGCGCCATCATACTACCGAGAGAGGACCAGAAATGGCTAGAATTCGACTCACACAACAACAAGGAGCGCGTATCATTTTTAATTTACGCCGATTTGGAGTGTATACTGAAGAAGATGGAGAACGAAACAGAGAACACGTCGAGTTTCGCGTATCAACACCACGAGGTATACAGCATAGCTTACTATGTTAAATGCTCGTTCGACGACGCGTTATCGATGTATCGTTCTCGCCGCGATAAGGACTGCGTCGCGTGGTTCGCGAAAGAATTAGAAAATCTTGCGTACGATATGAAAGCCCGAATATCTGCCAATGTTCCAATGGAACAATTAAATATACAGCAGAAAGAAGTATTTTTAAACGCGACGAACTGTCATATATGCGAAAAACCATTTATATCAAATAAGGGCCTTACCCGTAACGAGTGGCCGCTAACGATCAGTATTGCATCAGTCGCTTGAACAGTTTTTGGCATCGCTCTTGAACTACGTACAATGACAAGCGAAGTATCCGGACGTTTTCCTTATCGAGAAAATTTTGAGGAAGAAAGGAAATAAAGTCTACGTTAAATGGCTGGGATTCGATGGATCGCATTCGTGGATAAATAAAAGAGACGTTATTTGATTTATATACATATATATTTTGTAATACACGCATATATTTGTAACAAACATTGTAATGCAAAATCAACTTCAATTAGTAATAAGGATAAGCATCGCATTAACTGTCAAATAGTATTACAAAATGTTACAAAAATATAAATAAAATATTAAAAGTATCAAAATGTATTAACCTAATTACAATATATGTACTACGATGGTATACGCCAATGTCCCCAAGTCAATGTTTCAGTAAAATCAGGCAAGATGTAACGCTTGTCATCGAACGGGCTGAGAGCAATATTTTTTTCTTTGATTGTGTGTACATCGTGGAGCTTCGAACGTATACACGCTTGCTGACGAGTCATTTCTATCCCGTCGTACAAGCAACGCGTATAATCTTCAAACGTTATAGTTTGTTCTACAACGCTATTCTTTACACCTTTCGCCTTTTTTGTATCTTTTTTCCCTTCTACTCTCACCACATACATTTTTGCTCTTAGCCCTACAAATTCGGTCATAATCTTGCCACAATTCTCGTCTTTCATTAGCCCTGGAACCTTCTTATTTGCGAGAGGCATATTATATACGTTGTCCGCGGGATAATCGCTCGTGTCATATCTCGTGATATCACGTTTCATATCCATGTACACATCGTCACACTCAATGACATAGATGAGGCTGTCTGTGTCTGTATAGACTATCTTACATTTATTTTTATACAATGGCAGCATATAATCGTAGTGAAATTCGTAAAGGCAGATTTTCGAAACGTCGAGAATACACATACCGACATATATTGGTTTGTTAAATTTTACCGAGAGTTTACGCATCTCTATAGCAACCAGATTTTCTGCGAAAACGCTGCGACTATGAAAATTCGGAGCAGAGATCATGACCTCTGTCCCGTAACGGCCTTCCCATTGCGTTACTAATTTTATATTAACGTGATTACGCACATTTTCCATGGTTTTACCGAAAACTGCATTATTCATTAATTTGTATAAATTTTTCTCGAAATCATTTTTCGCGTTTGTTCGAAACTCTGTGTTTAATTCTATATAATCGCGGAGCCAGGTGGATTGAGCAAATTGAAGTACGCGAATTGAAGTATTTTTACAATTCGAAGCCCGTGACGCGTGCACTGTTGAAGATTGCGGTAGTGGATGACGTAACGCTTTTTATCATGCACTGTCGCTAGCAATTTCTTTTGTCTTGACCTTGGAAGCTTATCGATCGAAGGACAAAACGGTAAGTCACTGTGTCGATCGTGCAGCTGATTCTCATATGCAAGGTCAACTTCCAATATATATTTGGTGTCTGAGTCAAATGCGATCGCGTTTACATCGACGCGTTTCTAAAAGCTTGTCGGCATCATCAACGTACTCGTACGGAAAAACGCCTTTGCGCGTGAGGAGTTCGAAATCCTCGTTTGACAACGTGGAAAATTCGGAACGAGTAATGTTTAATTGTTCAATACCTAGAAACAACGCCAATTTTTCGAGACTCGCACTTAGGAAATTATATGAGTCGATGAATCGAAATCGTATACAATTTCGTACTTCGTCCGATTTTCCTACACCGGTAGCTGCGACGTGTTTAGTGAACAAAATATATTTTTCTTTATTAATCGATAGTAGGTCGATCTTACCTTCTAACGCGGTAGAAATTTCTTTTATTATAAAATGCGCGTCGTAACCGCTCAAATTGTGAAAAACAACTGGAATAACATACGTATTCTTATAATTTAAATTACATTTATTATGAGCGGGACCACGATATTTGCCGGTCAAATGACAGTGATCACGAACCCGCCGATTGTCAAGCCACTCGTTAAATGGTGATGTTTGCAGTTATTAATGTTGTATTGGAAACGTGTAGATGGAGAGGGAAGGCTTTCCCCTCTTTTCATTAATTGCATCATCATCATCGTTATCGCTTGAACATGTCACGACACGTTTTTGCGTTCCGGCAACGTGGTACAAGAACGAAATATGAACAACCTATACGAAACATGAAAAAAAACGTTGGAGAAACGTCCAGACCCGAAAATTGTCCTCCCCTGCCACTACGAGCGGAGAAGTCATTCGAGAAATTCAATACATTAAAAAATAAATTTGCATTTACTGAGTTCGTAAGTACAGTGGATCTTTAAATACTTATTTTTATCTTCTTCAATACATAAATTTTTTTTACATAGTTGTCATTTATTTTCTTGTATGTTTTGAAGGTCAGTTATCTTAATAGATATATCACTTACGATTCAGATAAATGGAATGCTACTACTTGCCACATGTCCGTCATAGTGCATAATGAGCTTGCAAGACAAATTAGCTGGAAAGAAACCGAAGGAATAAAAATCCCTTTTTATAGGACAAAACTTTAGGAGACTTTGTTTCGTAAATATCAATTTATCGATTTAATATATGTTTCATTTTTTATATATTATGTCTTTAAAAAATGTCTATATTGTAACACATGAACACACGTGCGTACACAAACACACACATACCTGTTTACTTTGAGAATATTCAATATGGTGATGATGAAATAGATAATTTTTTTATTGTTTTTCCTTTCATTACTGTTTAGGTGCTGTAATAAGTCGTTTTAAAGATGTTTTGTTGATAATGATGATACAATTTTGAAACAAAAATCATCGCATCAACGAGTATTTTTGGAACAATGGTTAGAAATAGAAGAATTTAAGCCATGGCTACGTGAAGCCAAACATGATTTAAATTCATTTTTATGTACGATTTGCGATAAAACTTTTGCAGGTGGTTTATCGCAAATTCGTCGTCACGCAGATTCCAAACGACATAAAGATAAATGCAAAATACTCGTAAATGATATACAAGACAATGAATTAAATATAGAATCAAATGTGGAATTTGACGAAATATTTGTGTCTTTTGAAGATAGAAAAAAATCAGCGGAGCTTCGATACGCTGCATTAATTGCCGAAAAATATTCCATTTGATACTGCACAAATAATACTTCAATTTTTCCAAGACGTAGGAAAAGATCCTAATGTTTTAAAAAACATGAAGATGGGCCGCACAAAATGTTCAAAATTAATTACCAATGTTTTGTGCCCAGTTGAAACAAATCGTGTGGTACAAAACATTAAAAAAAATAAATTTTGTATTTATATTGATGAATCGTCAGACATTACAAATGAAAAATGGATGACGTTTCATGTTAGATATGTAGATCTTCATACGTTACAAATTCAATCGCAATTAGTAAAACTAATTGATCTTGATGCATCAGATTGCAACGCGGAAAAATTATTTATTGCATTTGAAAAAGAAATGAATAATTTTCAAATACCTTTTGAAAACATTCTTGCTTTGTCATGCGATAATGCATCCGTTATGACTGCAAAATGTGTGTCATTTAAGAAAAAATTGGGACAAGTGTGCACAAATTTATTGACATTTACGTGTCCGTGTCACGCTTCCGCATTAGCTGCACATGCTGCATGTAAAAAATTACCTGAAGTTTGCGATGAATTTGTAAAAAAAATTGTAAATTACGTTAATAGCAGTCCCAAACAATCAGCTATTTATCGGGATTTTTCGGAATGTTTTCAAGGAAAGAATTACAAACTCTTAAAATTATCTGACACACGATGGCTCTCTCACTACGCATGTGTAGAAAGAATTATTCAATCTTGGGACGCTATTAAACATTTCTTAACTTTAATGGTTATAAATGAGAAAACAAAATGTGCAGAAAATATACTTATTTTAATGGAAAATGTAGAAACAAAAGCATATTTGCTGTTTCTAAAATATGTATTGAATTTTTTTAATAGTTTTAATGCATTTTTTCAAGTCAAAGAAGAAACAGTGATTCATTTACTACAAAGTCGAAACAGTTTCTTCATCAAATTTGTAATAATTTTTTAAAGCCGGATGTAACAGATTTTCTGCACATTAAATTTGAAAATATTGACTATCATAAATCCGCAGATAGTATTTATTTAGGTTCTGAATGTGAAGAATATCTCATAAAATTAAAGGAAGACCACATAAACGTGGTACAGATAATTAGAAATAACTGTTTACAATTTTATATAACTGCTGCTGAAGAAATCCGAAAAAGATTGCCAGTTGAGGATACATTTTTATCAAAACTATTGGTCCTTCAACCACGTTCAATATTCGATATTCCCATTGACACGTCGTTGAATGACATTTTTTTTATAGCCGATACTATCAGCGGTTTTAATAAAAATGGCTTAAGAAAGGAATGGTTATTATTACATTCCAATCTATCAGAAACGGAAAAAATGAATCTGTCAAGACAAAATTTTGACGAAATGTGGATCAAAATTTTACAGTATCGAGATGCAAATAATGATACAAAATTTCCCAATTTAAAATGCCTCTTAAATGCAATTAGATCTCTTCCGCATTCTAATGCCGATCCAGAAAGAATATTTTCTATTTTAACCGACACTAAAACAAAAAAACGGAACAGTTTGTCGTCTTCTGCTGTAAATTCAATTTGTGTCTTAAAATCTGCACGACACGAGAAAATGCTTTGACGATGAAAATCAATGAACAGCATTTAAATCTCATGTCGACAAAAATGTATTTGAAAACTTGTAAAAAGAAAAAGAGTAGTCTTCAGCTATACGCTGCAGATGATTGCTAGTTCCTCCTCATCCATTAGTAGTGCAATCTAATAGTGCAATTTTACATTTTTTAAAAAAAGATACACTAAAAAAAGTTACTAAATTTTAAGACATATTTTTTGTACATTTACAAGAGAATATTTACTAAATGTAAATACATATTTATTTAGTAATTTAGATATGGTAAGTAAATATTTTCTTGCAAATATACAAATATTTATTAAAATTTATAGTAAATTTAGTAATTTTTTTTTAGTGGGTCTTTTATAAATGGGTCTGCACAAGACCTCGTGTCTGAACAAGGCATCGTGTCTGAACAAGGCATCGTGTCTGCCCGGCGAGGCAGACCCGATCCCGGCGAAGCAGACCCGACCTGATGGTCCGGGGGGGACGACTCTGCGATGTAACGCGGAGCCGTACCCCCCCTCTGCCTCGCCGGGGAAGGGGGCGAGGGAAGTTTCTCCCTCCCTCCCCCCCCCAAGTGCAGTTAGGTGGACCGCGCCGCCGCCAGCGCGGCGCGCAAAGAGGCCCGGGGCTACGGCGGGGGCCGGATACCCCGGGCTTTACCCCCAAACGATCAGGGGAAGATGCGGGGGGGGCTGGTGTCCTCCTCCCCCGACCTAGGGCAGATCAGGCCCAGCCCTGCCGGGTGCGCCCACGTTAGGGTGCACCCGGCGTGACGAATCGGCCTATGGCCGACTGGGTCCGGGGGGCTCCGGAAGTATGCTGCACGCGTTCCCGGAGCCCCCCAGTCATGGACCAGGGCAGGACACCCGGAGAGGTTTTAGTGGGTATGTCTCCGCCGACACGTCGTCGGCGGGGAAGAGCCCCACATAACCACCAGGCCTCCCCCGGGGCCTGGGGTATGCAGTAACGCATTTCCTCTCCGTAAAAAAAAAAAAAAGGCATCGTGTCTGAAGAAGACATATATACTTGTCATAAATACGAGTATGTAAAAAATATTGTCCTGCGCAAGACCTCAAGTTTGCACAAGACATCGTGTCTAAATAAGACATCGTGTCTGCACAAGACTTCGTGTCTGCACAAGACTTTGTGTCTGCACAAGACTTCGTGTCTGAACAAGACAATTTGCGCTGGTTACAAAAACAAGTTTTAAAAAATACGCAATATGATAACACATGTTCAATTATTTTTTTATATTATGTTTTAGTGGAATAGGCCTATGGGGGAAACCACTTAAAAAAAAACGCATCAATAGTACCTCATGGGTGATGTGGAAAACTATTGTATTGTAAATATATATATATATTTTTTTTTACATTTATTTATATCCTTTTATACGTAAGATGTATTTTTCTATATTATTATATGTTCTTGCATAAACAATTTTTTATCTAGTCTATTTTATTTTATTTATTTATTTTATATCATAATATGTTTACTTATTAAACTTATATTTAATATTAAAAATGATATTTATTTAATATATTAGCTTTATTAATATATTTAATTAATTGATATGTTTAATACATTTGCTTCCTATATTTATTTTATTTTATAGATATTAAATTTGTTGTGTCGATAGGTGAGTGAGTAACCGCATTTTACTACATTAAAATATTTCTCATATGAAATATTTTAATGTAGTAAAATGCGGTTTCCCGCCTATCCACAGCGAGACTCGCTGAGCGAGTCGATTAATCGAGACTAGCCGGAACGCCGAGCGCGAACGGCGTGAGCCATGGCTTTCATCCCCACCACCTGACTGCCGCCTGACTACCGTCTCGGACTTGGAACAGTGATGCCAGAGATGCCCCGCACTCGCGCATGTGCAGAGTTTATAACGCCAGTACAGTATCTAAACCACTTGTGAAACTGGCATCCTTAGTCTCCCCAAAGAAAAATAGACTTATGGACATAATATGACTTAACTCTTAACACTATAATGTAATTAGGTTAAAATAATTATGTGGCTAAATTATAACAAAAGGATAGGTGCTGAAATAATCGTACAAATAAAACACATTCCTTAAAATAAAAAATAAATAATTACTTTATTCGGCAGGAAACTATGAATACCAAGATTTTTTGCAAGGGTAAGGGAAACCTGCCAAAAACCTTACCAGTATTCTAACAAAACATAAATATAGTAGCGAAAATAAAATCGGTCACATTTCATTTATAACAAAAACAAATTAATAACATTTCACTTGTAACAAAAAAAAATATAGATAT
>NW_024105268.1:0-58674 GCF_016802725.1 Solenopsis invicta
AAACACGTATTTACGTTACGATCACACAACACGTGTTCACTCGACGATATAAAGCACCGACTGAATGTTATTGGTTATGTCGTTATAAGAGTGTCGAACGATTGGTTAAAGTCATAAGTCAAAACGCGGTAATTCAAAATGAAAATATTGATTAATACGATTTACATCGATACAATTTATTAGAAAAATGTGGCAAATGCATGTTTATTATTACTTGTTAAAAATTGTAAGTGACTTTATCAAGATAATTATTTAGAATATTTATTATAAAAGAACTTTAAGGATATAATTCTTGAAATCTCCTTGCAGCAACGGATAATTTGCCCTTTTCAGGGCAATCAAATATTTTATTTTGAGGAATATTTTCACAGTTTTCACAAATATTCAAAAATAAGAAATAAAAAGAGTATTTAGAAAAAATTGATTTTGATAAAATTATTTTTTGAATATTTAGAATGAATAATATTTAATTATCTTGATAAAGTCACTATCATACAATTTTTAACAAATAATGATAAATATGCATTTGCAACATTTTTCTAATAAATTGTATTGATGTAAATTGTATTAACCAATATTTGCATTTTAAATTGCCGCGTTTTGACTTATGGCTTTAACCAATCGTTCGACACTCTTATAACAACATAACCAATAATATCCAGTCGACTGCTTGATATCGTCAAGTGAACACGTGTTGTGTGATCGTAACGTAAACACGTGTTTCTTCGAGTAATTTTAATCGAATAATTGTAGTGATTAGAATTGTAATTAATAAAGTTGATCGATCGGTTCGTCGCGTAGTTCCGCGTTTATCGATCAAGTGCAGAGTAAATAGTAATGTGGTAAAATATGAAACAACTTCGAGGGATAGATCTGGATAAAGGACAAATTTAAATTGAACTGTCGCATCGTGGAAACAATAAGCTGCTTGCCGTGTGCGTGAGTGAACGTGCTTAAACTTGTTTAAAGCCTCCTTCTTCCCCGTCTCTATCTCTCTCACTTTCTCTCTCTCTCTCCTTTCTTTCCTTTTTGTGCGTTTTAAAAGTGCTACTTTTAACTTGCAAGTGCACATTTAAGTAATCTAATTTGCATTAAATTTTATTATTTGCGGGCGTACATTTATTATAATAATGTAAACTTACTTAAAGATTTCACGGTCATCCCGATATTTGACGGCCGGATGACAGATCGAAATTTGACAAGTTAAATGTAGCATAATTAAAGTGACGGAGAGAGAGAGAGAGAGAAAGTTTAAATAGGAATGTGATGTCCTTTTGTCAGTCATTTGAGCGCAGGAGGTGCTCCACGGAAACACCCGCGTGTAACAGTGAGTCGCGCCGCCCCTGTCTACCACTTGTACCTGACCCGTCATACGCTAACTAATTTTTATTGTAACTTGAAAACTAAGCTCCGGACAAATTTTTGCAAAAGGAAAAATCGTCTCAGAATTCGATTTCGAATATGCCAGCTTCGGGACCAATAGGTTATTTTGAATCACCCTGTATAAAAAATACATGACGATATATCAATTTTTTTTATCTTAATGGTATATTCACAAAATTGGAAAGAAATTGAAAAAGTATATAGCTATACTATGCATGAAACATTTATAAATATAATTAATCCATATACATGTTAACAAAAATCTTAATTATTTCTAAATTACAATGTAGAAATATTGCAATATGAAATATATAACTCATATATATTACACATATTTAGCATGGTGACATATTAAATAAAGAACCAAACGGTATCAAAATAATTATAAAATTATGAAGAATTGCACTAAGATGATAATAAATTATTACAATTAGAAGAAGTTTTGTTAAAATAACATCTTAGGAATATTTGTCACAAATGAAATAAGTCTGAAATCGTGATATGAATGTTTTACGATTATTTGAAAAATCGTTTGATTTTTTAATTAAAATGTTACCATGCTGAATGTGTAATATTTCATACAGCAATATTTCTACATCATAATTTAGAAATAATTGTGCATTTTGGTAAACCTTTATTTGGAATAATTCTTTTACAAATGTTTTACGTTTAGCACAGCTATGAGTATCTTTCCTAATTATTTCTTTCAAAATTTAATTTTGCAAACATATCACTAAGATAATTCGCATATCGTTATACTTTTAACGAAATACTATTTCAAAATTAATTGAACAGTTATCAATATTTTATAAAAGGTCAATACTTGTACATCTATTTTTCTAAATGTATTTGGAATATTTATACACAATTGATGATTACAATTTTTATGCAAGATTTCGTCATATAATTTAATACATGTGCTATCGGGAAATGTTACACGTCTCATCGCCAATTCGACAACTCCAGATCTGAAGTCACATATGGCTGTTACTGTTGCTGTAACATGATTTCGAATCTCGAGATTCTTCAGTCGATTCAGGCGATTACAATATTCAGTACTTAATACAGCAAATAAAATGTGTTAATATTTCTGTCCACTCTTGGCCACCATGCGCGTTTTTTATTTAAAATGTATCACGTAACAAAAAATTATGCTCATTTTTTATATGAAATAAATACAACTATTACAAAAAAAATTTGTTTTTTTGATAACCTGTTTTCTTACATTTACTTTATTTTACATAAATATTTATTTACACAAACGTACATAGTGTTGCTCAACGGAAACCGCGAGAAGGTGGTGGTCTCTTCCATCAGGAGGAAAATGTAAAAAATTCTTATCTATACTTGAAAGTAATAAGAATTATAAGCAATATTTAATCAACTATATTGCTTTACAATATTAACTAGTTGTAAAAAATGGAATTAGTTAATTGCAAAATAATGTAACTAATTAAATAACACTTTTAAAATAAATTTTTTACATTTCCCTCAGTGTGTGTGTGTGTGTGTGTGTGTGTGTGTGTGTGTGTGAGCGCGCGCGCGTGTTGCGTGCTTAACTTTATATGATTTTTACACGCTCGTTCTTTTCGAACGATGTCCTTATGAACAAAATATTTTGCACATGCACTCTTTTAAGTAATGTCCTTACGGACATAATATTTTGCACACTCTTTTGAGCGATGTTCTTACGGACATGCACTCTTTTAAGTGATGTCCTTACGGACATAATATTTTGCACACTCTTTTGAGCGATGTTCTTACGGACAAAGTCTTTTACACACTCTTTCGAGCGATGTCCTTACGGACAAAATATTTTACACTACTTCGAGTAATGTCCTTACGGATAAGGTATTTTACTCACTCTTTTCGAACGATGTCTTTACGGACAAAAAAATTTTAATATTTTAATTTTAATTTTAATCTGCTCACGAAGGACCAGCAATATCATTAACATGCACTGCATGTATTGTTAAAGTATTCTGGTCTTTTTTAGCGTTATTTTTATATAATTTATCTGGCGACATAAGAGATAAATCTTTTTCTTTTATCGTCATGTTTATGCAAGTTTTGTTACATGATTTTAATGACGACTTAATAACGCAAATTGCATTAAGGGTTGCCGATGAAAGTTTATTACGTTTATTTGTTTTAACATTAGTTAAAAGAGAAAGCATTCTCTCCGCATTGGCATTTGAATTGGGAAGGCATCGAACAGCATTTAGAACACTTTTTAAATTTGGATATTTAGCTCTATTATTAACGTCCTGACATTGCAAAATTCTTTTCCACATTTTGTCAAACGTTTTTATTGAAAGAGTTTGCTTTTCCTCATTTGTAAAGTCTGATGGCAATGCAATCCATTCTTTCTTTAAATCATCTTCTTCAAAACCACCGATAGTTTTGGCTACAAAAAAAAAACATCTTTAAATGATGTTTCTCTATCTGTATTGTATAGTATAAAGTTATGTATTGTCGGAAAACATTTAACTTTGATAAAAATAAATTATTAATGGGTAACCT
This sequence comes from Solenopsis invicta, assembly GCF_016802725.1. Lineage (NCBI taxonomy): Eukaryota > Metazoa > Arthropoda > Insecta > Hymenoptera > Formicidae > Solenopsis > Solenopsis invicta. The sequence goes on from NW_024105268.1 coordinate 3,907, forward strand.
TTTGCGAATTTTTTCTGCAGCAGTCACATAAAACGATTCTCTCGAACTGTTGCAACATCGTTTTCGTGACCTTGCATTATTATGCGCGTTTTTTATTTAAAATGTATCACGTAACAAAAAATTATGCTCACTTTTTATATGAAATAAATACAACTATTAGCAAAATTAATTTTTTTTTTTTTTTGATAATCTGTTTTCTTACATTTACTTTATTTTACATAAATATTTATTTACACAAACGTACATAGTGTTGCTCAACGGAAACCGCGAGAAGGTGGTGGTCTCTTCCGTCAGGAGGGAAATGTAAAAAATTTTTATTAATACTTGAAAGTAATAAGAATTATAAGCAATATTTAATCAGCTACATTGTTTTACAGTATTAACTAGTTGCATGGAAAATGGAATTAGTTAACATTGCAAAATAATGTAACTGATTAAATATCACTTTTAAAATAAATTTTTTACATTTCCCTCAGTGTGTGTGGGTGTGTGTGGGTGTGTGTGGGTATGTGTGGGTGTGTATGTGTTTGTGTGTGTGTGTGTGTGTGTGTGTGTTTGCGTGCTTAACTTTATATGATTTTTACACGCTCGTTCTTTTCGAACAATATCCTTACGGACAAAATATTTTGCACATGCACTCTTTCGAGCAATGTCCTTATAAAGAAGTACATACATATACGTGTATAAGGTAAAAATAAAAGGATAGTCATTTATATTTATTTTCGTTTAATTTATTTATTGTAATATTTACTTATAATTATTGTCCCTGCCCCCCTACCGCCAGCACCCTTGCCTCTTCGGCCTCCTCCTCTTTCTCTCTCGCCTCTACCTCTAAAAATCCTGCGTTGACGGTACCAGCAGGCACGAGAACGTCCTGCACCAGGACTGTTTTGACGAACTGAAAATAAATATAAATCAATGTAAAAATAAAATTTCATATATATATATATATATATATATATATATACATATTTACATATAAATATTGTAATAAGAATTACTATCATTTTGCTGCTGCTGTTGTGCATGCTGCGCCTGCTGCTGTGGTTGCTCCTGCTGCTGTTCTTGTTCCGACTGCTGTTGTTGCAGCCGTTCCTGCAACAGCAGATTGACCGCTTGTTGAAGGTGGCCAATCTGCTGCTGCTGCTGCGGTTGCTGCTACTCTTGCCGCCACTCTTGCAGCATCCCTTATAGAAAAGTATTACTGGTTGGTCAGTAATTTATTACTGAAGTATTATAATTTATTACTGGTGATTAGTGTTTCATTCTTGTATTCTAATAGTTCGACTACTGACCTATGAGTAATAGCTAGTAATTTTAGTAATTTTATCTGGAATCTGGTGCAATTGCATATGTAATGGTAAAATACTGAAGTACTGAGGGATACAGTAGTTCAGCTCAGACATAAAGTACTAATAAGATAAATAAGTAGTTTCTCTAGTAATTCATTATTTGGTGTAGTACTTAAGTACTTGTAAAAAGGGAATTCAACTATTGGGATAAATATTGAAATACTGAATTTATGTCTTTCTTACTAAGATTTTTTTCTAAGTTTTTAAATATCACAACCTATTTCTACAAAAATTTAATACAATTTTGAGATAATAATTGTACTAAGCCTAATATACACTACTCAAAAAAAAATAGGGAACACTTTCCAGACACCAAAAATTAGGCTATTTTCAAATGATTTTAACTCGGTGAAAAATCATCGTAGGTAAAAAATAAAAAAAGCATTTTAAAGCTTGAAGATCGAGCTTTAATGTTCTACCAGCAGATTTTCAAAATTCTTTTAACTTCCTTGTCTTATGCAGTAAAAAAGCACACCTTGTTTTGTTCGTTAAAATTTGGTATTTTTGACACTTTGCAGATCGACCAACAAATTTTTTTCGATCAATTCAAGTAAAATTTCATAAACTACAACATTTTACCTACAAAATGCTTTTTTAAAAATTTCTCTACGATTTTTTTTGACCGAGTTACGCAACTTTGAAGCTAAACCTGCATTTTTTACAAATGATATCCGTACTCCGTGAAAAATCATCGTAGACAAAAAATCAAAAAACCATTTTAAAGCTCGAAGTTTCAGCTTTAGCATGCTATTAATGGTTTTCAAACATTTTCTCAATTTCTTACAAGGAACGTTTGGCAACCCGAAAATTCAAAAAATTCTGAAATTTGGTGTACACATAGAGGAGTTCATCCGTAACACAAAAATATTTTTCGTTGGTGCCCAATTTCAGTTTAAGGGGGTGAAACATCCCTTTGAAAAAAATCGGATTTTTTCTTTTCAAGCAAATATCGTCGAAACTATAAGAGATAGAGAAAAATGTTCTGAATAAAAGTTGAATGGCTGCAAGAGTACTTTATAACAGTGATAAAGAAAAATTTTTTTTTTATTTTTTTTAATACTTTCCCCCACCACCTACCTATTTTTTTTCAAAATTTTTATTTTTTTTTATAAGCAAAATAAAGCTTATTTTATTACGAATTCAACGGTATATGACAAAGCTATGTTGCAACATTTCCATTTTTTTTAAATAATTAAAAACCACTCCATAATGCATGGTACGCGCACCCGTCCGTGCACTATGAAAGTGTTCCCCTTCGATTTTGACGAGTCTTTAATACGTTGTCGTACAGATCAAAATAAGGGACACGTATTTTTTTATACGTGCCCACTCTCACTTTTAGGGATGAAACACCCCTTTGAAAAAATCGGTTTTGTTTTCGAAGCGTGTATCGTCGAAACTGTAAGAGATAGAGAAAAATGTTCTGAATAAAAGTTGAATGGTTCGAAGAGTACTTTACAACAATAATTTAAAATAATTTTTTTTTGTTTTTGTGAGATATTTAATTATTAACATACATTTCACATAGCTTTCAATTATTTGAGCACGACAATATTACATGTATGCTCACGATGACATAAAAGATGAAACTAATTAAAAGAAATCATTGACGTATATGAAGAAATATGTATTATATTTTGTTTCGCTCGTATAAAATTTTAGCCGGGCCAAGAACGAATGATAATCAAGTTATTCTAAATTACATATATTTTTATTATGTACAAGTAGGAGCAAGCATTATACATTAGCGAGCAATGTACATTATTATAATAACGCGGAACCAATTTCTGCCTCACTAGGCCTTCATCAGCCGCTATCATAAATATCTTAATATTAACAAAATATTGTTAAACAACTAAACTTGAGTAAACGACTCTCGAGTAAAAAATAGTTACATATTCTAATTGTCGTGGAAAGTCAAAATTAAAAATTATACAAAATTATAAATTAACGATTTTCACGAGCCTCCCGCCTCTCCCGTAGTATTTGAATTATTGCTCCTCTTCCGCCACCGCGCCGCATGATTTCTTCAGCTGTAAAAGGAGGAGCTGTAGAAGAATTTGTTTCATCAATGAGTGGTCGTACTATATTCACCGGGACACTTGCTTTACAAGTGTCGCATTTTGAAGGCGGAAACTATAATAGATAACAAAATAAAAACAATAATAATAGAAAGTACAAATAATTAATGTATAAAGTACTTTATTCCTTGCGGAGTACACTGCGGACCTCCGCTCCGCTTACAAAATTTAAACTTCGCAATTTTATTCCTCGCATCCCATCCAACACCTGAGAGAGAGAGAAAGATCATTCATCCATCCATACATCCACACTCATTCTCCGGACCTCCGTTTCCGCCGCATTTTCCTCTCTTCCTTCCACACTCTCATTCACACCCTCAACCACCCTCCTCCCTCCCTCATCTCCTCTAATCTCCTCATCCAAATCTCTCCCTTCCCATCTTCTCCCAAAACTTCATCCACCATCTCCTGCCATCCTTTTTCAACCCCCCAATTCGTGCATTCCTCCCATACGTGCTCCCAAGTTTCCATTCCCCCTCCACATATCCTACACTTCCTTTCTTCATCCCCTTCCCAATATCTATTCCCCATCATCCCGTTACAAATAATTAATGTTATTCATGTAACTAATAAAAGAACTTACTGGAAGATTAGGTTGATAAGATTTGCCACAGCTTGAACAGGATTTCATTTTTCACAATAAAAAATGTTGCAAATATACTAAACTGACGCAAAGCGATAGCACTATATTACTGTTTCATTTATACTATTGTTTTACGTATTTATACTACTGTTCTAATATAGGTATGCTTACATTATTTATTAACTTTACTTCGAACATTATACATTCAAATGTTACGTAAATATTTCTCTAGATGTGCGCGATTTTATAATTAATATTTACGCAGACTGTCCTCGAAATATTTTCGTCATCTCCTATTAGAAAATAGAGTTCCAGGAAAAATCTTATTTATCGTGCATAATAATGTAATAAAATAGCATAATAGTGTAATAAAATAGCATTGAAGTAATGTAATACGTTGCTATTTTTCGAAGTAAAGTTTAATAACATAAAGTCACCTTGATGTCTAGACTAAAAAGAAACTCGGTCTTCGCTTCGCATGTCACTTGGCGCGAGACGCGACCGCGCCTCTTAATTTTGCATACCAGACGATAAATAAGATTAAATAAAAGATTTCTTGGAAATCAATTTTCTAACGTTTAAGCTATTTGCGCAAAATCTATTCGCGCGGTAAATAAATTCATGTAATTGCGTCTTTTGAGTCATATAAATATATCCGAGGAAGTATTATTTCCAGTTTCATTTGCGACGTCAATCAGTTACCATTCTGTCGTTAGTAATCAGTGCTTGACAGAAATTTCTGTAAAATGACGCCGTTTAATGTAGCAAACGTAATAAACATGTTAGCTACTACGTTTCAAATTGCGAGTATAACACAGACACCTATAACACCAGTGGAAATTGAAGTACATAACGAAATTACGAAATAACGAACAAAAATATTTTACAAAAAGCTCAGGACACACGTTCAGTGATATTGATAGATCATGATTACGTGCTTGATTTTGAAGATCCGTCGGAGCCACATTCCACGCAAGTTGTAGAACATATTACGCCTGCAGAAAAAGAAGAAGATGAAGGCAGTTTCGAACCTGAAGAATGCGTTGTTGATGATGAAGGAGGCATAGTCGACTTCAGTTATAAGAGAAAAGCTGTGGAGTTTTGGAAAAGTGGAAAAAAGGCCTGTAGAACTTTAAGTGCAGTACAACACAAATTCCGCAAGGTTAAATCTTATCATCAACTATACAGGTGGGAGACAAGTTTAGAAAAAGGTGGAACAAATGCAGATAAATTTGCATTTATTGCGGAATATGTACTGCACAAGTTTCAAGAAGCTTGTGATAGAAAATCAATCATTCATGATATGAATTTAAGATTATGGGCCTTGGAGGCAAAGGATCAAGTGGATCTACCCGAATTCAGGGCAAGTAAATGTTGGATTTGGAAGTTTAAAAAAGTACACGGAATTGTTTCTCGAAAAATAACCGCATTCCGAACGCAATTTACATTTAAAGATCAAGAAAATATACAAAATGTCGCAAAAGAATTTGTTTCAAATGTAAAGTCCAAGATCCCAGCTATAGGACTAGAAGAAGTTTATAATGCAAACGAGAGTGGCTTCAACCTTGAAATACATTCTGGGCGAACATTAGCGAAATCAGGAGTGAAAATAATTGAGGCAGCAGTTCAAAGTATATCTTCAACAACACATAGTTATACTATAATGCCTCTTATTTCAGCAAGTGGAAATCTTCTTTCACCACTGTACATCGTTTTGAAGGAGTCTACAGGAACATTTGGACCGAGGGTGGAAGAAACTATTTCGTCCAGTTAACATATACATCCAGGCTTCAAAATCAGGAAAACTCACTGCAGAACATTTCAAAACTTGGTTCACCGAAGTATATCTACCGAATACTGGCAGTAAAAGTATGCTTCTACTTGACTCATGGACGGGACACTGCCCGAGCCAGCTAGAGCAACATGTACCACAAGGTAAAGAAGTTACATTTTTAACCATTCCAAAGAAGACGACGGGTATCATTCAGCCTCTAGATGTCTTTGGATTCCGAATTTGGAAAAATTTTGTGCGAACATTTTCAGATAATGTCATTCTTCAAGAGGAAGATATTAATTTGCACTCCCGTAATGAAATAATTAAATTACAATCATTAACTCACAATCAACTATCTTCACCTAGATTTAAAAACCTTTTTAAATATTCGTGGTTTAAAAGCGGATATGTAGAAACGCGTCCCGACCACTTTCAAAACCCTGTAGAATATTGTTATTTTAAAACTGAAAAGCATGTGCCAAAATGTAGTATCTGTGGAAAGGCCGCATTTATGCGTTGTGCATGGTGTGGCGAATATTTTTGTTTCAAACATTTTTACGAAGACTATCATTACTGTAGCACATATAATCCGTAATTTTCATGTAAATATATGTAAATATATATAAAAACTATGTGATAGTTATATATAATAATTGCACACAACTTTCTGTAATCATTATATAATTGTTAAAAATGTAAAAGGTAAAATATTTATAAAGTGTGTAGAGATGTATATAGGTAGAGAATAGGAAGATGAAGAATAGGTAGCAAGCGCGTAGAATTGTGTGAATGGATGCATGAATTTTAGAGTAATATTGTAAACCAAGACTCCTTCTTGACAATCTTTTGTAAGCTGAAGAGAAATATTGTATATCTATCTATACATATATCACTGTAAACAATTATGTATGGTTATATAAAAATACGTAAAATTATATATATAAATCATGCCTAATTGTATGTAATTATTATATATATATTTTAACGTTCAAAATAGAGTTTCATCTTTTTTTATGGTGCGGTATACATAACAGTGTAATAAAATAGCATTGAAGTAATGTAAGTTGCTATCGTTATGCATCAATGATTTCTTTTAATTAGTTTTATCTTTTATGTCATCGTGAGTATACATGTAATATTGTCGTGCTCAAATAATTGAAAGCTATGTGAAATGTATGTTAATAATAATTAAATATCTCACAAAAACAAAAAAAAATTATTTTAAATTATTGTTGTAAAGTACTCTTCGAACCATTCAACTTTTATTCAGAACATTTTTCTCTATCTCTTACAGTTTCGACGATACACGCTTCGATAAAACAAAACCGATTTCTTCAAAGGGGTGTTTCACCCCTAAAGTGAGAGTGGGCACGTATAAAAAAAATACGTGTCCCTTATTTTGATCTGTACGACAACGTATTAAAGACTCGTCAAAATCGAAGGGGAACACTTTCATAGTGCACGGACGGGTGCGCGTACCATGCATTATGGAATGGTTTTTAATTATTTTAAAAAAATGGAAATGTTGCAACATAGCTTTGTCATATACCGTTGAATTCGTAATAAAATAAGCTTTATTTTGCTTATAAAAAAAAATAAAAATTTTGAAAAAAAATAGGTAGGTGGTGGGGGAAAGTATTAAAAAAAATTAAAAAAAAATTTTTCTTTATCACTGTTATAAAGTACTCTTGCAGCCATTCAACTTTTATTCAGAACATTTTTCTCTATCTCTTATAGTTTCGACGATATTTGCTTGGAAAGAAAAAATCCGATTTTTTTCAAAGGGATGTTTCACCCCCCTAAACTGAAATTGGGCACCAACAAAAAGTATTTTTGTGTTACGGATGAACTCCTCTATGTGTACACCAAATTTCAGAATTTTTTGAATTTTCGGGTTGCCAACGTTCCTTGTTAGTACTATGCCCCAAAAAATATACACTGTTTTTTCCTTAAAATAACGTATTTTTAACAGCCTGTAGCTCAATAAAAAAATTTTTCTCGACAAATCCAATGCAAGTGCCATAAAGTATGACATTTTCTCTACAAAATGGTTTTTTTTTTTTAATTTTTTCTACGATTTTTTTTGACCGAGTTACAAGAATTCGAAGATATACATTTTTTACAGTACATTTTTCCGAAAAACGACGTCTACCGCCGACATTAGCATTATCCAATGTGCACCACGTGGAGGTTGCCGGTCGGATTTTTGCACATCGTGTGTGTGTGTGTGTGTCACAGCAGAGATAAGGAGCCAACAGTTCGTCACTTCTGCACTATTTAACGACTCCAAACCCTCTTTACTGTGTATATGTGTGTGTGTGTGTGTGTGTGTGTGTGTATCACAGCAGAGATAAGGACCCCGCAGTTTGTCACTTTCGCAGTATTTAATGACTCCAAACCCTCTCTGCTGTGTGTGTATATGCGCGCGCGCGCATGAGTGTTCAATGGTGTGTATTTCGTGTGTTTTCGATATATCAACGATATTCTACGACCACACGTTTCGCTATTAAATTGAACCTGAACTTTATTTTTATGCAGGACAACGCTCGACCTCATACGGCGAATATAACGCGACATTTTTTTCAACGACACGCAATTAGACTGTTAAATCCCACCAATAGATCGGACTTCAATCCAATCGAGCACATTTGGGATGAAATGGAACGACGATTAAGGCGTCGCAAGGAACAGCCGCGAAATTTAGAAAAATTGGGAAAAATTTTAACGGAAATTTGGCACAACATTCCGCAAGATTGTATTGCAAGATGTATAAATATGAGAGAACGCTTGCAAGCAGTAATTGATCAGAGAGGAGGAAATACACACTATTGAACTCTTATGCGCGCGAGCGCATACACACACAGCAGAGAGGGTTTGGAGCACAGTATAAGTAGAACCAGTAGCGTCACTTCATAAAAATAGCGTCGGAGAATTGCTACGCGCATGCGCTACATTACTACCCACAATATGGCGTCAACTGTATAATAAGCACATGTTCTGTGAGTGAAGTATGATTATGTTATGTTATATTATTACATTATTATATTATTAAACAAGATTTGTGTTATGGAGCGTGTAATTGTTGGCGGTTTTATGTGCGCAGTGAGTGATTGCAATAACAACTCGGGAGCGGATCGTCATTTAAGTTTCTTTCGTTTTCCATCTAATTCAGAAAGGTATAAACTTTTTGACAATTTCTATACGATGTATGTACATATATTAAATTATTTTTAAAATTACAATAATATATATTTTAGAGCAAAAGTGTGGCTACAAGCGTGTGGCATAAAAAAGAATATTCCAGAAAAAAAACTCTACAATAATTATAGAGTTTGCTCAAAACATTTTGCCCCCCACATGTTTTTAAATAATTTAAAGAATCGACTTCAGCCACATGCAGTTCCAATAAGTGCGGTTCCTAATATTTCCAACGAAGCTGTTACTGCTACTGAAAGTGAAATCAACGGTAATTCTTCTTTTAGTAATTATAAAATAAATTATTACATTACATATTTTTTACTAATTATTTTTAATATATTATTATTATTAAATATGTTATATAAATATTAAATTGTTTATACTAAATCTTCTTTTAGTTGAAACTTCAATAGAAAATTGTACAGAAGATGTACAAGTAAATGTGCCCGAAGTTAAAATCAGTTATTCAAGAGCCAATTTGACAGGTAGAATATTATTTATTAGAGAAACTTTTAGTTACATTAGATTTTGTTTACTTTATTTGGAAGATTTTTAATTTTTATTATATTTGTAATTTTAGATGCTATTTCAAATACAATAGATTTTAATTCATCAAATAGTGTTCTACAATGTAAAGAAGATAAAGCTACTGAAACCGAACCAAAATTATCCAATCGAACACCAAGGAAAGAAGCTCTCAGAAGAAAATGTGATACTGCAGAAAAAAGATTAAAACGTGCCAAACTTGAATATAATAAGGAAAAAAATTTAGATAATATTACTTATAGCGATTTTCAGAAACTCCTTTACAAATTTTATCCAAAGCCGATAGCTGATTTTATGAAAGTTCAGGGAGATAATTTCAATAACAAAAAAAATGGTAATAGATATACTAAAGAATTTAAAATGTTCTGTTTAAATTTATATTTTAAAGGTCCCAAAGCTTATAGAGCATTAAGTAATACTTTTATTTTACCATCAAAAAGAACTCTTGAACGCATTATAGAAGGACTTATAATTCCTCCAGGTTTAAATAATATTATATTTGAAAGACTTAAGATTAAAACTGAAAATTTGCATTTGTTAGATAAGTATTGTTGTATTTGCATTGATACAATGTCATTAAAAGCAAGTTTATTTTATATGATTAATAGAGATATAGTAATTGGATTTCACGATACAGGTTATAGTAAAACATTTTCAACTGCATGTAATGCAGCGATAATCATGGTCAGAGGTTTAACAAATAAATTTAAGCAACCACTTGGTTATTTTTTTCTTAATTCTGCTATGGATGCTGATGAGTTGCAAATGATTACTATTGAATGTGTTGAACGGCTTCAGAATATAAATTTAAGAGTTGTTGCAGAAGTAACAGATATGGGAACGGATTATAAAAAGACAGCTAAAAAATTAGGTGTAACTCATGAGAAACCTTATTATACTGTTAATGGGCAAAAAATATTTTACTTTTTTGATCCACCACATCTTATAAAAGCAGCTAGAAATAATTTATTGAATAATATAATTAAATCAGGAGATAAAATTCTTTCGTGGCAACACATTGAAAATTTATATGAAGTTGATAAAAAGAATTTTAATAAATTATTACCTAAATTGAATCAGGACACACACATCCATCCCAATAATTTTCAACGAATGAAAGTAAAATATGCAGCTCAAATTTTAAGTTTTTCTGTAGCTTCTGCTATTAATACTATGATCTCACTTGGACGTTTGCCGACATCTGCTAAAGATACATCAGAATTTGTTGAAAAATTAGATGCTGCATTTGATATTTTTAATTCATCATCCGTTAAAGGAAAGAAACCAAGCAGAAACGCATTTACAGCTTCAGAAGAACAATTGGAATTTTTAAAATCATTACAAACATATTTCAGCAGTCTTACAGTTTTTACAAAAAATGGCAAAGATATTACAAACAAAGTTAATGTATTTAAATGCTGGAATCAAAACATAAATAGCTTAAATCAAATGTGGGAATATTTAAAAAAAATTAATTCAGGCTTTCAATTTTTATTAATGAGGCGTATTAATCAAGATATGGTCGAACATACATTTGGAAATATTAGAAATTTATCAGGCAATGCATTTAATCCAACTCCAGTGCAATTTTATTATTCTTTTAAAAAATCATTTGCTTCTAATCATTGTTCAATTCAAACAGAAAATTGTACTTTAGTTGTTGAAGATTCGGAAACAGATATGATGACTAGAATAAACGAGTTTAGAGATGAAATGTTTATGCAAAATACATCATTGCAAAAAGTAGTACCTGTTGAAATTGATGACCATGATTATCGACAAAAGGACATAGTTGAGGAAAATGCATTTTATTATATTTGCGGTTATCTTATGTCAAAAAGTTTAAAGCAACATTCCTGTGATACATGTGAAAATTTTGCTAAAGACATTGATAATTTTAATAATAACAGATATTATACATTATTTAGAGCAACAAAATCTACTGAAGAAAATATGTATGGCGGATTATGTGTTCCAAACCAAATATTTGTAACTTACATAAAAAATTTAGATAATATTTCTTTTAATCATTTAAATACGCTTATTTTAAATGAATTCGTTCTTGTTACTATGATTACTTTATTAGAAACAGTAATTTGTCCTCACCCATGTAAAGATTTTCCAAAAAAATATTTTTTTAAATTGTATGCCAGAGTTCGTCTCTATTTTATTTTAAAATTTGCAAACAGACATTTTAAAACACAACAGAAAAACAAAAAGATTATAATTTTAAATCACACTTAATTTTTTGTTTTGAATGTTATTCTTCTAAGTTTTTATTTTTCAGTTTGACTTTTTAGTTTGATTTTTTCGTTTTATTATTTATTATAAAAGATTATATTGTAAAAGTTATAAGTATTGGGTTACATTTATTGATCAATATTATTTTAATATTAAAAAATTATATTAAAAGATTATATTGAGTTACATTTATTGATCAATATTATTTTATACGTTTAAAATGAAGAAAAGCATAGTTTATGTATTGTTTCATTACATAGAATGTAAATAATTTGTTTAAAATATTAATAAAAATATTTTGTCTTATAATTGATGTCATTTTTTATTAGAAACCTTTTGTCTTGCAATTAATATTGTTTTGTTTTTTTAGGTGACTAATTCCTGCCAAAATATTCAGCGCATAATTATCAACAAAATTATTCTTATTTGAGAGCGTTCCAATTGACAATGACGTTGTAATTAACTTACAACGATGGGTGCATAGAAGTTTCCTTTTGAAACAGCCAATCAACAAATTTTATATTAAATAAGCCTATTAGCAACGTGAGCAATCGAGTGCTACTCTTTGAATTGTTGATATTAACAAAACAGAAATATATTAATTTTCCATGTGAACTAAATATTTTACATAAAATAACAATAATAACATAGAAATAAATTATTATATTTTATAATAAATTGTAAATTATAAAAACTATTAACTTATCAGCTCATATATTCTTAAATAGTAATTGTAAAAGGCTAAAAAACGAGCGCATAATTAGATCTTAATATAATTAATATAATTAATTTATTCCGTATTAAATATAAAGATGTAACGTTTTGGCGTATTTAGTCTTCCTCAGCCGTCAATAATAAATATTCAAATACATAACAATATTAAACAATTAAGTTCAAGTAAAATTAAATTAAGTCTCAAAATAATTCACAAATAACTCTAATTACGTTCGTTTTTCTAGCCTTTTATATTATTACATTATAAATTGTATTTAGCATAAAGTTAAAATTGTATGTTTTTTAGAAATTGTACATTTTTATAAATTATATATTTTTAGAATGATTAATTTATATCCATATAGAGTGTAAAATATAAAAAAATTGTGTATTTTTATTTTATAAGAGAATATGAATCATTGATCAAGAATTTATGCTGTAAATCGACGTCTTATGCATAATTTGTAATAAATCTAATTGTACATTAATTTCAATTGTTTATTATTAAATAAAATAAAAATGATAAATATGTATTGTTTATTTTATTAAATTACTATAAATATAATAACGTACTTAATATTGCTACTTAAATGTTTTTTATTTATTTTTGTACAATTATTTAAACTATTTTAATGTTGCATTTAAAAATTTATTTATTACAATACGAATTACGATTATTTGCGTAATAAAATATTTTGTTTTATTATTGCGTTTCTTTTCCACAATTTAAAGATTTGCGCGTTGCTACTACCAAGAACATGGCTTCATGTCACGTGATATTGGACACCAACATCAAAAGGACCGACATGAAGTGCCGCTACTGGTTATACTGTGGTTTGGAGTCATTAAATACTGCAGAAGTGACGAACTGTGGGCTCCTTATCTCTGCTGTGACACATACACACCCACACACACACGCGCGCGCGCACACACACACACACACACACACACGATGTGCAAAAATTCGACCGGCAACCTCCACGTGATGCACGTTGGATAATGCTAATGTCGGCGGTAGACGTCGTTTTTCGGAAAAATGTATATCTTCGAAGTCTTGTAACTCGGTCAAAAAAAATCGTAGAAAAAATTTAAAAAAACGATTTTGTAGAGAAAATGTCATACTTTATGGCACTTGCATTGGATTTATCGAGAAAAATTTTTTTATTGAGCTACAGGCTTAAAAATACGTTATTTTAAGAAAAAAACAGTGTATCTTTTTTGGGGCATAGTACTAAGAAATTGAGAAAATTTTTGAAAACCATTAATAGCATGTTAAAGCTGAAACTTCGAGCTCTAAAATGGCTTTTTTGATTTTTTGTCTACGATGATTTTTCACGGAGTACGGATATCATTTGTAAAAAATACAGGTTTAGCTTCAAAGTTGCGTAACTCGGTCAAAAAAAATCGTAGAGAAATTTTTAAAAAAGCATTTTGTAGGTAAAATGTTGTAGTTTATGAAATTTTACTTGAATTATTTGAAAAAAATTTGTTGGTCGATCTACAAAGTATCAAAGATACAAAATTTTAACGAACAAAACAAGGTGTGCTTTTTTACTGCATAAGACAATGAAGTTAAAAGAATTTTGAACATCTGCTGGTAGAACATTAAAGCTCAATCTTCAAGCTTCAAAATGCTTTTTTTATTTTTTATCTACGATGTTTTTTCACCGAATTACAGTCATTTGAAAATAGCCTAATTTTTGGTGTCTGGAAAGTGTTCCCTATTTTTTTTTTAATAGTGTATAAAAATATAAACCTAAAATAACATGAAATAAATGATTTAATCTAATATTATGATGTAATTAAGGTCGAAAAGAAAAATGGTTTCTTTTCAAATTTTTCTGAAAACATGTAAAATGTATTTCTCTTGACATAAAATAATACAATGACAAGTTATATTAATAATTAAAAAATATTAAGATTGAATAAATATTTTAAATATATTAAGAGAGTACATCAGAACATAAATAATGCTAATAAAATTATACTTTTGTTTAATTAAACTTGTTTTTAACTCTTACTTGAAATCATTTGTTGAGGAATTTTATGAAGTGGATCTATCTTAGCCTCTTTCAAAAGAATTAATTAGAGGATATACGCATAGTTTGCTATCGTATGGCGTTACAACACATTTACACTGTATCATTTCAAAAAAAATAGCCATACATTCAGAAGTCATTTCCATAATGCTACAGAAAATGTTAGAAGAGACATTGATTGAGCGATTTTGACAAACAATATCGTTTATTAAGTGAAGACGCATAGCTAATAAAATGCATTTCATCTGATTAGATTGAAGAGTCTTAACTATAAGTACATGTGATATGGAGATTACTGTTTTATTTTGTAAATAAACTATATTATTAATGCGTCTTTTCATGCGTTCATATCCTTCCACATGAAACAGAATATTTTTGTAAATAAATCTACGAAACAAGCGAATTTACTGATTTTGTATGTCTTCCTTTAAAAAATTTTCTACAGCCATTTTTTGAGTTAATGTTAGCGTAATATATTCAAATACCTTACCAAATAATCGTATATGCTCACCATATGCTACGCACTTATTAGATGTAAGCTTTCGAAAAGTCAATGCTTCGTACAAAGATTTGGCAAATAATGCATTATTATTTGACGAGAAAACGACTGCATCCTTTTCTTTCAGAGATTAAAGTCTTAAATAAAATTTACAAATTTGTTCGGGTACTGCTTGAGAACTCTGAAACGTCTTGGCTAATGTACCATTGTAATGTTCATATGGGAAGCAAGATACAGCCCACAAACTTCTAAACTGTTTCACACTTTTAGGAATGTGGAGAAGTAAATGAATATTAAATTTCATAAGTTGAGGTGCATTGTATACGTCTTCTATATTTAAAACAAACTGTCGTATACACAATTCTGCAATAGAGAAATCCTCTAGTGAAATTTTTTCACGTAGAAAAATATGTACACTACATACAAGAAGAAACCAATGCTCGATATATTTTCTTGGCATTTCTACTTTATGTAAACACGGCAAAGAGTAATATAATAAAAAGTTTTTCCATTCAGAAGTTTTCCATAGTTTACATTCTGTAATGGACCGAGGAGTTTTAGTAATTTCACTTGGTGGCTTAATAAAACAAAGGATGGCATCAATTTGTTTCAGCTTAATGTCTGATCCGACATAGAAAGGTTCCTTCTTATTTTCTCCATTTTTCCACCACTCCACCATAGTTTTTACAACACCAAGTAAAATACAATGCATGTAATCAGGCACAAAAAATAATATTATATTAAATAAGGGAAGCAGAAGAAGGACAGATGCATCCTTTATTCCATTTTTAACCTTTTCAGTTTGCATAACAGTTTTGGTATCTTGCACATGTTGTTCGTGAGTTCGTAATTGTCCTATATCACCACGATAAATCCTTGCTCTTCCACGACCAACTTCACACTCCTCTTCTTCATTCAGACAAAAAGAACAGCCTTGTTTACCTCAAAATGTTTTTAATTTCTGAAGCAATGGTCTTGCTTGAGAATCAACTGAGGCTATGAGAGTGTGAACTTTTACTTTAGCTTTGATTTCAGAGTCTGGAATGACATACTCTAATCCTTCATTATGTAACATACTTAGTTCCTCAACAAATGGTTTCAAGAATATATTCATGTGAGGTTTAGATCCATACCATAATCCGCAAAGTAAAACATTTTCTTTACAAGCTTGAAAAGGCAAATTATTTACAGCTACCTGGATAAGCCATAAACTTACTTTAGATGATTTAAAAATTTGTACTCCATCAGTATTCCATTGTAATTTGAGATCTTTTTCTGAAATAATACTATCTTGTATTAATTTTTTATATACTTCGCCACTGTAAACATCGCTTTGACTACTTATAAATCTTTCTTGAAGCTTGGAATGTATACGGTCATCTTGAAGTAGCCGAATCAATTGATCTTGTAATGGAATTTGAATAAAAAAGCATTGCTGCGACTTTAAATCATCCATTAGACATATCAATCCACAACTGCAAATTACTTTACTTGTTTCCAAGAAATTAACTAAACTCTTATAACCAGAGCAAAAGAAATGTGTTATTATATTAGATGGCTTAGGAAATTTTTGAATGAGTAAATGTAATGATTTATGTTCTTGACTTTATTTTTTCATTAATATTTATGACTTATTAATATATCGTTAAAATATTTTATTCTTTTTCTCGATAAATTTCAGTAAAACAACTATTGATTCCCTATATTTTCAAATACTTTAATTAATAAATTCAATTTTTTTTTAAATAATATTATTGAGAAAATCTACCCATTATACATTTTAAGCGACCAATTTTTTAAATGATATAAAACCAATTATAATAAAATAAAAAGAGATAAAAATATCAAATAATAACCAACATCAATCATTCATCAACGCATTGGTAAAGAATTTAGTAGTCAATTTTAACTTAAGAAAATCTAAAAATGTTTATTAACCTCATTACGTTGAATAACTTGTCGACGACGAAGAGTTGTGTCGGGGATAGGAATATTTAAATCTTGAAGGTATTGTTTGTATGGACCTCGGCATGACATTTTTTTAAATATAAGAGCAACTATTAATTAATAATTTTGAATTATGTTGAAATTGACTCGTTCAGGCTCGTGCAGCTTGCTAATGATGATAAGTGGCGTCGGAGCATTGGCCCATAGGGCTCGAGTGTGCCGTTTTTACGTATACGATACTGCATAGCGCGCCACGTTTTCTTTACTGTCCATGCGCAGGCCGCAGACATGAATTTTCTTGTAACTGAAAAAACAATTGCCGCCACAGGACTATCATTAGCGTGACCGCGTGTGATACGTTAGACTGGTATCGCGATATTGCGATATTTCTATTGTCAAGCCACACTGTTTTACATTAGCTGCATCAATTGTGTTGTTTTTACCCATTGATCTACACGCATCGTAGAAATTTGAAGAGTGAATAAGTGCAGTAATCATGTCCAATATAAAATGTGCTGTGGAAACAAAACTGTCGGACGAGAAATGTATCGTCGTGCAGTTTATCAATGAGAGACATAAACCTGTTCAAGCTTGGTTAAAAAAGGAAAATTCAGAATTAGATTTGAGTCACCTCCTAAACTCGGAGGTGATCATTCGATGACCCGTAGGAGAGGATATCAAATGTGCCAAAATGATGGAATAAATTATTAAGAAGAAAAATATTACTTGGGAGGACTTGGTTGTAAGGGTGCGATCTTTGGGAAGTAAGTAATGCTTTTAACATAATTTAACATAGAAGCTTAGAACATGTACATACTGGAAGGGACATAGCGCATGTGTGCATGTGTGATGAGCTAGAAATATATGTAAATATATGTGTATATTATCCTTTTGTGCAAATGCATTGATTTCGTACTAACAATAATAAATAGGTGTTGAGGACACTTTTGCTACATACACCAGAGATAGGTTATGTATCTTCCAGTTTATATGTTTTAAACACAGAAGAGAGTTGCTAAATATATACCGGTTGCTTAAATCGTATCTCGTCAATATTTTATAATTTTACTTAACATGACATTACATTTAATGACAAAAATATGAAATAAATGAGAAATGAGCAATACATATATACACAAGCATTTAACAGGTTATCTTGTCTTGTGCAAACATCGTGAAATATGAAATACAATTGCTATTTCTTGAAAAATTTTTGTCGTTGATAATTATATAATTAATGTATTTATGGAATTTGTATTGAATCTTAAGATCTTTATAAAAGATGATTTATTGATTAACAGTTTATTACATAAAACAAGATTTATATATTATAGAATATTTTTCATGTCATTGTGTGTATGTACATGTGTGTGTAAGTGGGGAAGGGGAGAAAGATTTTTTAACCACGCTGTGATTGGTGGCTGTGGTTAATCGCAAAAACGTGGTCAAATGGGATGTGTATGCTCCCGCGAGTATATATATGTGTATATATGCAATTATTTCAAATGTTAGATGTACCCCTGCCGCAAATTTACTTTAGAACACTATAGAAAAAATGTCTATAGTTCTGAATGTGTTTTTTGAACGAATATTGCATATACGGAATGGGGTTCTCCTTATACGACTTTTATAATTTTTGATAAGATAATGAATACACAGGATATAAGAACCAATGGTGTTCAATATGTTTTTTTACATTAAATATTTATGGACATATACTATAGAGCACTATAAAAAAATGTGTTATATATTATATACAGTTCTAAATGTGTTTTTTTATACAGGCATTATGTATATAAGATTCTATTTATACAATGCATATAATTTTTAATATAGTAATCAACATATAACATTTATGCGATCCAATAATGTTAAATGTTCTCTTTTATTTAAAACGCTTTCTTATTTTTCTTGTAGGGTTTTTGTTATGGATTATACTTTATAGCGGCCAATATGTGCCCATTGTTCATAAAGTTTATTACAGTGAATTTACTGTACATAACATATTATTTGAGGAAATTTACTGTTAAGCGTGTAATCTACAGTCATAATACATATCCAGAACCATATGTAGAAACATTTGTTTTCCACATTAACTACACTATAATAAATTTTACGATCAATTATGCATATACTGTACGATCATATACACATTTTAACAAATACCTTACATACAAAAAAAACCAAATATTTTAAACTGAACACTATTGTTTCTTAAATATGTTGTATAGCAATTACTTTATCAAAAAAATATACAAATTGTTTAAAGAAGAATCCTCTCGTATAATATATGTATTGAGAGGGAGAAAGAGAGAAAGAGAAAGAGAGAGAGAGAGAGAGAATATGGACGATAATGCGTACGCGTGTATAATTATTTATAAACATAATTGTTTTGATTACAATAAGAACATTTATCTTTATTACTATAATTCTTTATTACTATAATCAAAATAAAACAAAATGACAAAATAAAAAAGACACTTCAACATATTTTCAAAATAAAGATTTCTCAAAATATTTTGGTACAAAACTTAAGCACTAATAATGTAAATTTCAACATTAACTTACATTTTAAAAAATATATCTCTAATATAATTAAAATAAAACAAAATAAAAGCATCGAAAATCTAAATCTAAACATTAACTTACAATTAAAAAATTTTATTTTTGGTGTTAGTTTTCTTTTTCTTGATCAATTAATACGACGCCATCTATTTGAATGTCAATATTATTTATGTTAATATTATCAATGTTGTTATTCATTCCATCTTCATCACCTAATACATTTTCTGGAATTATAAAAATAACATTAGTAATCATGATGGACTTCCGTTTCCGGTAGCGAGAGTGACTGACGTGTGTGTGTGGAGAGTGCGAGTGATAAACAGATATTAGGGGATAGGGTGAGACGTGGTGGAGTGCGAGGAGGTGAAGGGAAAGGGAAGGGGCTGGTGGTAGAGGGTGAATAAGGGTAAAGGGCCGGGGGAAGAGAATAGGGAGACAGGAGGGATAGTAGGGTTGGGACGGGATTTGGAGGTTAGACGGGAGAGCAGGTTTAGAGTGTAGAGAGAAAGCAGAAAAGAGGGAGGATAGCGACATCGGGCGGTAGAAGTGAGAAGCGAGCAGGAGAGAGTAAGTGCAGTAGCAGGAAATTTTGAATTAGAGTAACGTTTGAGTAATCGATTTAATATCTTAATATATGATTTTATATTTTTGCATTTGCTACAGCGGTATAATAATTATAAAAATAAGCTAAAATATTATAAAACTTGTTTAATTGTTTTTTTTTTTTTTTAGAGTAAAAGTGATCATCTTAAATATAAAAGAGTCATATTTTCTAGTAAATATTTTCTACAAAAAGAAAAAAATATATATATATAGATTACTTATAAGAAATTTTTGTTTTTCTTTTACAACCCGACTGCAAGTAAATAAACTCGTGAATAGGAAGTAGGCAGGTTAGAGGAAAGACGAGATGGAGAGAGAAAGGGAAGTAGAGGAGGGGACAGGGGAAGAGAAGAGGAGGGTGGGGAGACCTAGCAAAGCAGAGGGGATGAGGGATAGAGCATATACTAAGTCTATCGCTGATAGAGGCGTTTAAGAGAGGAGAGAAAAGGAAGGAGATAGATGCATTACAGGCAGATATCTTTAAGAAAAGTATAAAGGTAGTGAGATCGCCGGAAAAACAGCTAGAAAAGTAGTCGGAAAAGCAGCTGGAAAGGCAAGAAGAAGGGGGGTTGAGTGAGATATTAAGGGAAGTAAGGGAGGGTTTTAAGGAAATTAAAGCGGAATTAAGAGAGGTAAAGGAGGGGAAAGCAGAGATGAGGGAATGGATGGAAGAAATGAGGAAAAGATTAGACAATTTAGAGAAAAGAGTGGAAGAGATAGAGATAGGTAGGGGGAGGGAGGAGAAAGAGGAAGGGGATGAGGAAAGGAAGGAAGAGGAAGGGGTAAAGCAGATGGAGAGAGGGAGAAAGGGAGAGATGAAGGAATTAGAAGAAAGCATGAAGAGAATAGTGCTAGAGGGGGAAAAGAGGAGAAGGGAAGAAAGGAAGAGGAATATAATAGTAAAAGGAGTGAAAGCAAAGGAGAAAGGAATAGAGGGGTTAAGAAAAGAGATAGAAGAGATAGTGGGGGCAACGGGGGCGACAGCGAGAGTGGAAGGGATAAGGAGTATAGGGAAAAAAGATAAGGAAGGAAGGGAAATGGTATGGGTAAGATTAGCGAGTGTAGGGGAGAAAATTGAAGTGATGAAAGGAAAAGCAAAGCTGAGGGAAAGAAGGGAGTGGATAGTGGATGATCTGACAGAAAAGGAGAGAAGGATAGAGTGGTGGATAAGGAAGGAAGCGGAAAGAATAAGGAGGGAAGGTAGGAAAGTAAGAGTAGGTTATATGAAAATATGGATTGAGGAGAAATTATGGGTATGGGATGAGATTAAGGATGAATTGAGGGAATGGCACGGAAAAGAAGTAAGAGAATGGAAGGGGGGGATGGAGAAGGGTAGAGGAATGGAAAAAGAGAAAGAGGATTTTTAGTAGGGAGGTGGACGGAGGGAGAGGGAGAGGGAGAAATAGAAGGAAATATAGAAAATGAGAAGCATAGGAAAAAGAGGAGGAATAAGAAAAAAGAGGATAGCAAAAAGTATAAAATAGGCTTTTGGAATGTGGCAGGCATGGAAAATAAAGAGAAGGATTTCAGGGAGAGATTAAAAGAATGGGATGTGATGTTCCTGAGTGAGACTTGGTTACAGAAGAAGGGATGGGAAAGAGTTCGAAAATGGCTGCCAAAATGATACGTGTGGGAAATGCAAGAGGCGGCAAGGAAGAGTAAGAAAGGGAGGGCAATGGGAGGAATGATTGTGGGGATAAGGGAGGGGATAGGGAGAGAAAAGGATGATAAGGAAAGAAAAGAGGAGGGATTACAAGCAGTAAAAGTAAATTTAGGGGGAGAGTGGTGGAGACTAATAGGAGTATATGTAAATAGAGATTTGGAGGGAAAAATGGGAGGCTGAGAGAGTGGATGGAGGACAGAGAGGAAGGGGTGAGGGTGTTAATAGGAGGGGATTTCAATGCTAGGACGGGGAGAGAGGGGGGAAGAATAGGTGAGGATGAAGAGGGAGGGGCAGAACAAGGAAAGAGGAGCTCGAAGGATGAAAAGAGAGGGAAAAAAGCTATGTGGTTATATAGGAGAATTGGGATGGTCAATATTGAATGGAAGCGTAAAGGGGGATGAGGAGGGGGAATGGACGTATACAGGAGGGAAGGGAGGGACCGTAATAGATTATGTGATCGGGAATGAGGAGACAAGAAGGAAGGTGGAAAAGATGAAGGTGGAGGATTGGGTAGACTCTGATCATCAGCCGATAACAGTATGGGTGGAGGGAGGAGGCCGGAGGGAAGAGAGGACCGGGAAAAGGAAAGGAGAGGAAGAAGGGGGGTTTGGACGGAGAAGGGAAAAAAGAAATTTGAGGAATACCTTGGGAAGAGGGATAGTGATGGTGAGGGGGTAGGGGAGGTTTGGAGGAAAATGAAAAAGAAAGTAGAAGTGGCATTAGAGAGAGTAGAGAAGGAAGAGAAGAAGGAACGGAGAGGATGGTGTGATGAGGAATGTAGGGATAGAAAAAGAGAAGTTATGGAGGAATTAAAATGGTGGAGGAAGAGAGGGGGAGAAGGGAAAAAATATAAAGAAATGAGAAAGAGGTACAGGGAACATTGTGAGGAGAAGAAGAAAAAGGAGAGGGAAAGATGGGAGAAGGATATAGAAGGAATAAGATCCGAAAAGGACGTGTGGAAGGTAGTGAATAAAGGAAGGAGGAAGAGAAAGAGAGTCAGGGAAGGGATTGAAATGGGGGAGTGGGAAAAACACTTTAGAGGGGTGCTGGGGGGAGTAGAGTGGAGGATAAGAGGGGAGGTAATGGGGAGAGGGGCAGAGGAGGAAGAAGAGATTAGTAGAGAGGAAATTGGTAGGGCGATAAGGAGATTGAGGGACGGAAAAGCGGCAGGAGGGGATGGGATTACGAATGAAGTATGGAAATATGGGGGAAAAGAAATAAGGGAATGGCTGTGGGAGATATGTAATAGAGTGTGGAAGGGAGAGGGATGGCCGGAAGATTGGAGAGAAGGGATAGTGGTACCGATAGTGAAAAAGGGGGAGGGGGAAAAGGTAGAAGACTATAGGGGGGTTACGCTTACGCAAACGGCGTATAAAGTGTACGCGGCGGTTTTGGCGGAGAGATTGAGGGAAGAAGTAGAAAATAAAGGGATATTACCACCGAGTCAAACGGGGTTTAGGAGAGGGGTAGGAACGATAGATCACATATACGTATTAAATTATTTAATAAATAAGAAAATAGCGGAAGCAAAAGGCAAAATAGTAGTTATGTTCGTGGATATGAAAGCAGCGTTTGACTCGGTGGATAGGAAGATACTGGTACAGACAATGAAGAGGAAAGGAGTGAGAGAGAGTCTGGTGGTGAGGTGTGAGGAAGTTTTGGAGGAAACAATAAGTAGAGTAAGGGTGGGGGAAAGAGAGGGGGGAAACTTTTGGACAAATAGAGGAGTGAGACAGGGATGTCCGTTGAGCCCATGCATGTTCACACTACTACTAGCGGATTTGGATGAGGAATTGGAGAAGGGGGAATGGGGGGGAGTAAAGGTGAAAGGAAGAAAAATTTATTCCCTGGCATACGCGGATGATGTGGCGGTGGTGGCAGAGGATGAAGCAGGGATGAAAGGGTTAATAAAAACATTAGAAGAATATGTAGAACAGAAAAGATTAGAAGTAAATGTGGAGAAGACAAAAGTGTTGAGGTGTAGAATACGGGGTGAGAGACAGAAAAAGATAATATGGAAATGGAAAGGAAATGAAATAGAGGAAGTGAAAAGGTATAAATATCTGGGCTACATGATGATGGCAAATGGGGGACAGAAAGAACATATAGAGGAGAGAGTCAAAAAAGGAGCGGTGGTGATGAGAGAAGTATGGGGAATAGGGAAAAGGAAATTTGGAAAGAACTGGGCTAGAAGGATGTGGTTATTTGATAGGTTGGTATGGACGGTGGTTAGCTATGGGGCAGAAATTTGGGGGTGGAAAGAAAGGGAAAGGTAGAGAGGATACAGGACAGGTACTTGAAATGGGTAATAGGGATGGGAAGGTACACACCGGGGTACATGGTAAGGGAGGAGATGCAGAGGGAAAAATTAAGGGGAAGGGCAGGAATGAGGGGATGGAGTTATGAAAAGAAACTGGGAGAAGGAGGAGGGGGGGAGTTGGCAAGGTTGTGTTGGGAGGAGATAAGAGGTAGAGCGAAGGAGGGAAAGGTGATGGGAAAATGGGAGGAAGAAAGAAGAAGTTTCTATGAAGAAAAGAGCTGGAACATCAAGGAGATAGAAAATTTGAGAGAAGAGGGAGGGTTAAGGGGGGAAGAGGTGGTGGCAAGAGAGAGGAGGCGGCAGGAAGAGGAAAGGTGGGAAAAAATTAGGAGCTCGAAGTTCAACAGATGGTACAGCAGAGTGAAGGGAAAGGGAGTGCCGGAGTACTTGAAGAGGGATTGGAAAGAGAAAAGATGGAAAAGGATTGCGAGGTTTAGGTTAGGAGATGGTATGAGAGGAGGTAGATACTGGGAAGAGAAAGAGAAAAGAAAGTGTAGGATATGTGGATGGGGAGAGGAAACGTGGGAGCATATATGGGAGGAATGCACGGATTGGGGGACGGAGAAGGGATGGCAGGGGATGATGGGAGAGGTTTTAGGTGAGAGGAGGGAGGGAGAAGTTTGGATGAGAAAATTGGAGGAGTTGCGGGAGGGAGGAGGGTGGCTTGGTATGAATGAGAGTGTAGAAGGAAGAGAGGAAAGGGTGGAAGAAAGCGGCGGAAACGGAGATCCAAAGAATGAGTGTGGAGGTGTGGATGGATGAGTGATTTTTCTCTCTCTCTCTCTCGTGCGTTGTAAAAGAAGCAATGAATAAAAAGGTTGAAACTATGTAAGCGGAGCGGAAGTCCGCAATGTATTCCGCAAGGAATAAAGTACCTACTACTACATTAGTAATCATGATCATTTATGACATTTATTTCAGAGAAAACTTTTCTTGTTTGATATATAAATATATATACGCACAAGTGTATAATATCTCAGGGGGATTACTTTGAAGGGGACAAAATAGATATTCATGAATAAATAATAATTTTTGAAAAACACAAAATTCGCGATACTTTTTGAACACACCTCGTATATATATACGAGGTGTGTTCAAAAAGTATCGCGAATTTAATAGATATTCATGAATAAATAAATAATTTTTGAAAAAAACAAAATTCGCGATACTTTTTGAACACACCTCGAAATATATATACGATTTATTTATTCATGAATATCTATTTTGTCCCCTTCAAAGTAATCCCCATGAGATATTATACACTTGTGCGTATATATAACGAGGTGTGTTCAAAAAGTATCGCGAATTTTGTGTTTTTTCAAAAATTATTTATTTATTCATGAATATCTATTTTGTCCCCTTCAAAGTAATCCCCATGAGATATTATACACTTGTGCCAACGGTTTTTCCAATCTTCGAAGCACTTCAAAAAATTTTTTTTTTATCTTGTTCAGCTCCTCCTTCGATGCCGTCTTTATCTCGTCAAGCGTAGCGTAACGTCGTCCTTTCATGGGCCTCTTCAGTTTAGGGAACAAGAAAAAGTCACAGGGGGCCAGATCTGGGGAATACGGTGGCTGCGGCATCAACGGTTTTTCCAATCTTCGAAGCACTTCAAAAAATCATTTTTTTTTATCTTGTTCGGAATGCATCCGCGCACTTAATTTCGTTTTTCACACAAAATTTGATACAGGTTCTTTGATCCATTTTTTTGAATAGGTAAAAATCGAAGACGATCCAAAACACGTGCAAGCAAAGCAGCTGTCAACAATTAAGTGAACATTCAAAATGGCCGAGTTTGTCGGCATAAGTGAGAGACATGAGTACCAACATAACGCCACAAAAAGATCGAAATTCGAATATACGTAACCCGCGAAAATTCAAAATTCGCGATACTTTTTGAACACACCTCGTATATATATATATATATATAAATATATATAATATATATATATATATATATATATATATATATAAATTTTAACCACTTTTACATTCCTTATAATCATTTTATTTTTGTAGTAAAAATATATTAAATAAAATATATTATTTACTTACGTTCATTTTCGTTATTGTTAACTTCAAGCATTTCGTTATTGATAACTTGAAGGATTTCTCCATTATTATTTCTCTTACGGGATTCTCGATTAAGTTCGTTTATTTGTTGGCCCACGTACAGTCCTGTTTGCGATAATTGGAAATCAATTACAGCTTCATTATAACCTTTCGTTTCCATCCAATATCTAAATAGTACTTTAAAAAAATGTAACAATAAAGAATTTATTTAATTAGAAATTTAAAGTATATATAAATAAAATACAAAAATATACACATACATTTTAATGCAAAAAATTTTGTCCCATCAAGGGAAAGTCGAGCAGCTTTTTCGGGGTACATTTTTCGGAACCGATCCGACACTTTGCCGGTAACAGTACTATTTTTCAATGTAGGGGTTCCGAAAATGGCCTTCGCAGCATTTTTGACAAATTGAGGCGGTCTCTTACTAATACAAACAATGCTGTCATATATTTGGCAAGGTAACCAGATATTATGTCCAGCGTGAATCTAAACAAAATATAATTTACATGTTTATTTAATATATGTTATTTTTATAATAAAAAATTAGAAGAATTTGTAAACTTGATATTCTCTACTTCCACAAATTTATCAACTTACAGTGTTGTTTGTAGCACATTTCTGCCCTACAATGGGAATGTCGACATTAAATTTATTATTGTGAACATCAGCAGGTCGATTATTAGTATCTCGGAATTCATTAATTAAATCTATGAACGCAAAATGATAGATAGCAACATTGAAAAATGTTAAATGGAATATTAGACTGTGAAGTATAACTTCATATATAATTTTATCAATACCATAATAAGCCTCATACCTTTAATTTCAGACATACTATTTATAACGCGTATCTGTAGAGCCTCATTTCTGCTCTGTAGTTCCTTAATCGTAGCATTTTGCTTTGCAATTATCATTTTGAATTTTTCATTTTCTTTTTTTAATACGCTTTTCTTTGACTGTCTAAACTATAATATAAGTATAAATTATTATCATGTTTTGTCACAAAAATACAGCAAAGATTATAAACATCTATTCGTACATTTATATACATGTTTATAATAAGAGCATGTAATTGTATTTAATTATATTAATAAATATATAAATATATTTCTATAATTATATATATGTAAGTTTATAACTCTTAAATATGTATTTAGAATTTGGAACGTACATAAATCTTTCAAGTAACAATATTTTAATTGTTTCACTCAATAAAACGATTAAACCATCCAATTAGAACATAAATTTTAATTAAAATTAATAATAAAATCAGCAATTCTAAAATCCTGGATATGTACATATATATAAATATATTTCAAAATAAACTTACATCAACTTTAATATTTTTTGACTTTATACTATTGTCGTTTTCTTTCTCATTTTGCCATTCAGTTTTTTTTTAAGGTTCTTTGTTTATCTGTAATTTATCACTCCATATAGATATATTTACACCAAAATCATATAAAATATAAAACAAATAAAATAAATTTTTATAAAAAATACATCTTCTTCATATTAATTCAGCGTTTCAGAAAATTATTTATAACCAATGTCCGAAAGAAGATGGTTCAACGATTTACAATATACTTATGTACATTAATTATGCATTCACACCTGACAGCTATGTCTAAATAGGAGAAAGTAAGTCGAGAAATAACAATATTTAAAAATTGATTTAAAAAATTTATTAATTACACTTACTTCGTTATTTTACCAATTCAGAGGTGCTGATGACATCAAACCATTGTTTATTGAACTCAATTTCTTTTGTAAGATAGTAAGAAAATTGTTGTAAGTATCCTAGAATGCAATCATTATTAATATATGTGTGTGTGTGTGTGTGTGTGTGTGTGTGTGTGTTGTGTGTGTGTTTGTGTGTGTTCCAATTAATGACATTAATATCTTTAATAAATAATATTGTTCGGTATGCTAACACGCGCGCACGCGTTTTTGTAATAAATAAATTATAATATTAGTTATTGCATTACATACTACAAGTTAATTGAATATTCTATTTATAAAAATAATAGATAAAGTAATAAAAGATACTTACTAACGGCATTGATGTTAACTTATTATCAGGATCGCACTTATTATTTTCTTCTTGTGTAGTTGATTCGTCCGCTGATATGCAGACTTTTCTCGATGGACATTTGATCCGGGATGAATTGTATTTTTCTTTAATTTTTTCTTTGCTTTCTAATAAAAAATATAATGAATATCATTAACTAAGACATAATTTTTTCACAATGTAGGTTTACTTCAAAATATATTGAATATAGTATTTTTGAATATATTTTCTAAAATAACCCATTTATATATTTATATTAAACACATCTTTACTTTAAACATGTCAATTTGTGTATGACGGCCGGCTAGCTTTAATGTGACCATGAGCACACTGCATATACATTAAAAAGGTTTTTATATTTTATTTATACTACGTGAATATATCTTACCATCTAAAAGAAAAACTAAACCTTTGTAGTACCCGCCATCTGTCCAAAGTATCTTGTATATTTTGTTGTGTTGAAAGTTCTTGCAGTTGAACTTTTTTATGTTTTCTGTCCGTACTATTCCTGTCTTGCCATCCATAAATTTAATGTATGCGAACATTATGTTAACACTAAAATTGCCTTACTAGTTCCAATGAAGAAAAGATTGCATGAACAAACCACCGCATTCGCTTAATTCTCTTCCGTATGTACATGGCGGTAATGGCGGCCGCAGACCAGCACGATCATGGCGTAAGAATTATACACCATGAGCGCGATGACGCGCACGCGCCGCGAGACAATTCAATGAGTGTACAGCTTTCGTCAACAAACCAGTTCTCGTGTTTTGATTGTCACGTAAGTTACAGGAGGATCCAATCTATCTTGAAACCGAACGAGAACATGTCCCGAGTAAGACTTTTAAAAATAAGTACTGAAGTTTTGGAGTTATTATCCTTTATTTATTATTAAAGAAAGGTTACGAAAAGGTCTGTTTATAGCACTGAAAATGTTATATATAGCATCATATTAGATTACTTGCTTCAAAAACTATAAAAGATGATGTTCGTTTTACTTTCCTTAAACGAGGTAAAGATGGGCCTTTAATTGTAACACCCTTCTTTATATGTACTTGCAAAACATTTTCCCAAATAAAGATTTTAAAAAAATACCAGCAGATCTCTCTCTCTCTCTCTCTATGTCACGTGAGTACCATCGACAGCGCTTTGCCTTTGCTCCGCTATTTTCTCGCTTCTTTTCTGCCGCCTTTTGCCCTGCGGGGCTGCTTGTTGCAGTTTGCTTGGTCAAGGCCTCCTCCGCTTGACTCCTGCCATCGTGGTGAGTGCATCCGGGCCGCCTCTGCTTTTCTTTTGCGGTTTGACGCGGTGCTTTCGGCGTCCTAACCTCTCCTTCCGAGCCGGCCTTCTGTCGCTCTGCGCTTGCGCCGCGGGCCGGCTCGTCTGCTTGGCGTTCCGAGACTACTGCGGTCGGGACCACTCGGCGAGGCGGCGTTCCGAGACTACAACGGCTGGGACCTCTCTCCGACTCTGCGTTCCGACACGCATCCACGGCTGTCCTTCTCCTGATTGGCTATTCTCTGTCGACCGTCCAATCATGACGCACGCCTGCGGTATCTGTCGGAGATTTATCTCTGCTACCGACGCGTTTCAATGCGAGCGCACCGGAAGGCACTTCTACCACGAAGAATGCGTGGCTACGTCGGCCGGGTCGACATGCGGCACCGCGCCGACCGGTCTCTCCTGTCCTGCCTGCAAGGGACAAAGTCTCCTACGGCCTTCCATCGGTTCGGCACTGCCAGCGGGCTGCTCGGCCCTTTCTGAGGACGTCGCTGCCCGGAGCGCCTCGGAGGCTGACCCTCTCGGCGCTATGGTCGCCTCGCTTCTCGCCAAGATGACCGTAATCGAAACCCAGCTGCGGGATCTACCCACCATCAAGTCTCAATTGCAGGATCTCTCCTCGATCGGTCCCCAGCTTGCTGCCCTCGAGTCTAGGATGTCTGCCACCTCAGAAGCTCTCACGTCTTCACTTGCTGAGCTGCGGCAACGGCAGGTGAATACCGACGCTCGCGTCGCCGCGCTCGAGGCGCGTCCGGCGGCCGGCGCTGCCAGTGCCGATGTGCGTAGGCTCGAGTCCCGCCTCGACGCCCTTGAGCAGGTCAATAGGAGCTCCGAGCTCATCTTATTCGGGGTGATTGAAACCCCCTCCGAGAACCTCAAAACTACTCTCAGCAAAATCGCAATTGCTCTCGGCGTCGAGGTCGGCCTCGATCACATAGCGAGTTGCTATCGCATCCCTGCCAAGGGGGACCGTCCT
The DNA here is from genome assembly GCF_016802725.1 of Solenopsis invicta. Classification (NCBI taxonomy): domain Eukaryota; kingdom Metazoa; phylum Arthropoda; class Insecta; order Hymenoptera; family Formicidae; genus Solenopsis; species Solenopsis invicta. Next base: position 34,436 of record NW_024105268.1, read on the forward strand.
CGTCCCCTCGTGGTCAGACTTTCCTCGCGCGAGGTCCGCGACCGGATACTTGCGGGCAAGCGCTCTCACGGGAGGCTCGACGGCTCATCGGTTCCTGGTCTCCTCCCCGGGACCATCGATATTAACGAGCGTCTTCCTTCCTCCACTCGCGGGATTTTCGCTGCCGCGAGGGGTGCGGTTGGCGCGGGTCGCCTGCACCGTGCCTGGGTGCGCAACGGACGCGTCTTCGTCAAGAGACACCTCGACACCTCGCCTATCCGACTGCGTGGTAGCGACCACCTCTCCGCGCTTATCGCCGGTGCACCTCTGCCCTCTTCATCTCCCGGCGGGTCATTGCGTGACCTTCGCGATTCGGCGCGCGGCCTCGGGGCTTCTCTTCCCCCGACGGGGACGGCTGGCGCTGCCGATGCCGCTGGTGCCTCCGCGACCCGTACGACTGCGGGCCGTGACGCGAACCGCGGGGCGATTCCCAGGGCCCCTTCTAAGCGCACTAAATGAGGCCCGGCCCCCCCTCACTCCGGACGATCAGGATCTTTGCGCGTGTGCCATGTTAACTGCCAATCTCTCCTCCCCCACTTCTCTGAATTTGCCGATTTCTTCAGCCGAGGCGATTACGACCTTATAGCTCTCTCCGAAACCTGGTTGAAGTCACACGCGCCTGACAGTTTTGTCCAGCTTCCTGGCTATTACATAGTTCGCGGTGACAGGGAGGGCAGGGGGGGGAGGTGTTGGGGTATACGTGCGTCGCGGCATTGGCGCCGAGATACTCGCTTCATCGCCGACACTCTACAGCGCTCTTCCGGAATATCTCATCCTCCGCATCTCTCCTCTCCGCTGCCGCCCCTTCCTGCTTGCCATAGTTTATCGTCCTCCAAAACTTGGTCACCTTTCCATTTTCCAATCCGACTTCGAAAGACTCTATCTTTCCTTTACAGTCGCTATCATAATCGGGGATTTCAATATTGATCTTAATCGTCCTTCCCACGACTCCGATTTCCTTCTCGACTTCAGCACCTCCAATAATCTCCATATAGTTCCTTTCTCTGACACTCATCACACTTCCTCGTCACACTCTAGAATCGACCACTGTTTAGTGAATGACAAAAATTTAATACAGCACTTTCAGCAGTTCCCAATCCCTTTTCTATCAAATCATGATCTCATCGAAGTCACTCTCGACCTTTCCATCTATAGAGCTCTACCTCGCGTGATCCGAGTCAGAGACTTTTCTCAATTCAACTCCGAAGACTTCCTCTCCTCCCTTCTCTCTCAAGACTGGCCTGCTGTCAACTCAGCCAGCTCCATTGACCGTAGGGTCGACCTAATCAACTCTCTCATCAATAACGCCTTGACTATCCACCTGCCTCACAAAACATTCGTGGCAAACAAGCCTCCCGCTCCTTGGCTGAACCACCAAGTCAAGTCTCTTCTCCGGGAACGAGACGCCGCCAGAAGATCCTTCCTCCTTCACCCCTCCCCCGATCGGCGGGAGAGGTTTCGGTCTCTCCGAAACTTGGCAAAATCGCGCCTGGTCGAGGCAAAAAATAACTACTTGCGCAAAAGACTGGACCCTAAACTGTCCCCAGCAAGACTGTGGTCGGAGCTGCGCTCGCTTGGCCTCGCTAGGAGTCGCTCCTCTAACCTCCAACTCAATCTCCCTCTTGGAGACCTCAACTCCTTCTTCACTACTGCTCATCTCTCTCATTCTTCTCTTTCCCCTTTGCCTCCTTCTCCACCCGCCTCCTTCCCCTGTCATGCCTCCTCGGTCTCCGATCCTGCTACCTTTTACTTTCCCCATGTCTTTCCTGAAACCCTACTCAAGGCCATCAAAGCCAGCTCCTCCGACTCGTACGGTCCCGACTGCTTAAACCGCCGCATTATTCTCCTCTGTCTCCCCGTCATCTTTCCTGTCATCCTAGACCTCTTCAACCTCTCCTCTAACTCCTCCACCTTTCCCACTTTATGGAAAACCTCACATGTCATCCCTCTCCCCAAAACCTGCCATCCTTCCGTCCCGTCCGACTTCCGCCCCATCTCTCTCCTCTGCTTCCTTTCCAAGGTGCTTGAGCGTATTGCCTACGACGGCCTGGTCGTTCACATCTCTCACCATAACCTCCTCGATCCTTTCCAGACCGGCTTTCGAAAGGGCTACAGCACGCAAACCGCCCTTATCAAGCTGGTCGACGATGTGAGATTGGCCATAGACAAACGCATGACCACCCTGTTAGTCATGTTCGACTTCTCGAAAGCCTTCGATTCCGTCTCCCACGCGCTTCTCCTCGAGAAACTCAGCAACCTCAAGATCTCATCGTCCGCTCTGACCTGGTTTCGATCCTACCTCTCCGACAGACACCAGTGCGTTAAAGGACCAGACGGCTCTCTCTCATCCGCGCTGCCTGTCTCTGCCGGAGTCCCTCAGGGCTCAGTTCTGGGACCCCTTCTCTTCTCCATCTTCGTCAATGATCTCAGGCACTCGCTCAGGCACTGCCATCACCTGCTCTACGCCGACGACCTCCAAATTTATCTCCACTTCCCTCCTCATGATCTCCGTAATGCAGTTGCTCTTGTCAACGAGGACATCGCGGCGGTCGAGCGGTGGGCGGCGAGAAATCTCCTCAAACTCAACGCCGGTAAGACCAAGGCGCTTCTCATGGGCAGCCCCAGGTTTGTTAACTCGATCCCAACGTCCAGTATAGACTTGCTCGTGAATTGCACGCGTGTTCAATTCACCGACAATGTCCGTAACCTGGGGCTGCTCCTGACCAACAATCTGAGTTGGGCTCACCAAATTCGTTCCACCTCCAGTCGGGTTAGTGGGATCCTCTGGCGCTTAAATCATTTTAAAAACGGTCTCGCACTGCCTCTGAGAGTCCAACTCATCAGATCACTCGCCTTTCCAGTCTTTGATTACTGCGCCGCGGTACTCACAGACTTGACGGGTCAACAGAGGCTCAAGCTTAGACGTTTGATGAACGCCTGCGTGCGCTACATCTTCGACCTTCGCCGGGACGAACATGTGTCCCCCTCGTACGAGCGTTTGGGCTGGCTGTCCGCCGACGACCGACGGGAATACTTGACCTGCTGCCTGATCTTCACCACTATCCATTCCGGCTCTCCCCCCTTCCTTGCTCACAATCTCCAGCCTGCTCCTAGGTCTCTCTCCCATCTCCGATCCCCTCCTTCTCCCTGGGACTTAGCCGTTCCGTCCTGTCGCACCTCCACTTACCAGCATTCATTTCTCATATCCGGTTGCACTATGTGGAATGCTCTCCCGTCGCACATCAAAGAGTCAAATTCATTAGCTTCCTTTAAGAACCTCCTCTTCAGTCATCTGCGGTCACGGGATGGGATCTGACCTCACGTTCTCTCCCTCAAATCTCTTCTCTCCTTTTCTTTCCACCTCATCCGCAGCTACTCTGAATCCCCGACGTCCCTCCTACCTTCGGCACTCCTTGCCGTGCTCACTCTTCAACCTCTCGCGCCTCTCCTCAAGCACACCCTATCCTACTCCCTCTTCCTCTGCGCTTGTCCTCTGCTGTTGCAATTTCATTTCAGTTCCGTCTCTGCGAAAAGATGCTAACTTCTCTTAAGCAAATGTGATTCCTCTAAGTTGTTATTTTAGTTTATTTCTTATTCTTACTTTTATATTTTATATTTTCTTGCATGTCTACTTTAAGTTACGCTTATCTCAGGTTTATCTGCACCTTACTTCTCCTGTTATTATCTTTTGTTCTTGTTTTTGTCATGTTTACTTTAAGTTACGCTTATCTTAGGTTTACTTGCACCTCACTTCTCTTGTTATTATTTTTGTTTCTACTTTTGTCATGTTTACTTTAAGTTACGCCTATCTTAAGTTTATTTGCACCTTACTTCTCTTGTTACTATTTTTTATTTTATTTTTGTTATCTACATTGTACTCAATCCTGAAGTTATTATCCTGTACTTTATTCTTAGAGGGCTACGCCCTAGAATAATAATAAACGCTCAGTCAGTCAGTCAGTCAGTCTCTCTTACATGTTGCCAAAAAACTGCTATATGTTAATAATTTCTCTGCATTCATTACAGTCAACATCTTATAAAATATTAATTTTCACATTCAACATATTGTTACGTCCGCGGATTCGCGATGTTGCGATCCCGGGACGTAGATCTTTTTCGTTCTTTGGTATTTAGGCAGCTGTCACCAATCGAGTCCCGGAATCGTGCTGTGACACGCCCCGACGCACGACAATTCGTTTATGCAAGTACTAATAGATATTTTGGGAGGATATATATATATATATATATATATATATATATATATATATATATGTAATTGTGTAATGAATACGCAGTGAATTTGGGAAGGTTTAATGAATTTTTTACTAAAGTCGAAGGAGGTCGGACATGCGTGATTGAGCTTGGCGTGGGGTTAGATGAATGACAGAGCATGCATTCGGGGTGAGTAGGAGAAAGAAAATAATACAAGCAGCGATTGGGTTAGAAATATAATATGTAGGTATATTTGCGAATTAGCGAGTACATGAAATTAAATATCCTCTAGGTGAGTTCCGTAGAAAATAATAACTTTATTGCGGTACGAATCTTTCTGATAATAACCATAGGTCCCTTCATCCAGCGAGAGGCGATGGGCCCTTCGTTTGCCCATATTATCTTGAGGAGATGCATGAGCGAATCAGTGAGAAGGATTGCCACGTGAATGTATAAGGAAGCCGATGACTTACCGGTCTTCTGAAGAGATGACTTTATCGCGAGAAAGAGAGAGAGAGAGAGAGCTCAGTATGAAAGTTTTACGAATTTTAGTAAGATAAATTAATGATTAAGTATACTTATGAGAGACGGATCCGCTGGGTCGGAGTGGACACCCGTTAGAACGCCTCCTTTGAGGTAGATGTTATTCGGGAAGAGAGGGGACGGTGAATGCGTCGAGGAGTCGCGCTAGCGAATCTTCCTCGACGGGATAGGAAAGGAAGAAGGACGGTGTCGAAGAGTCGCGTTAGCGAGTCTTCTTCGACGCCGTAGAAGAGGGAGAGGGGGGGAGACGTCGGAGAGTCGTTTTCGCGAGTCTTCTCCAACGCTCGGATGAAAGGGAGGGAGGCAGAGAAACGAGTGAGGCCACACTCTAGCTAATGCTAGGTGTGGTTCAACCCTCAGGATCTCTGGTGGGAAGGAGAGAGAGGGAAAGAGGCGATCCGACCGGGGCCACCCCGAAGACCAACGTCAGGAGTAAAACTCTCCCGTCGCTGAGATTGTACCTGAAGGTCTGAACGTTGGCGGTCGCCGATGGCAGCGAATCTCGCTCGACCAACAAGACTGATCTGAATTTCGAGCTCCGATTTCGCTCCTTATATAGGCAAGGATATGGGCAAGAGGTGTCGCAAGACGATTCCTCAGGTTCGCGGAAAATTCGGAGCGATAGTTTTTCGTAACGTGTGGTCCTTAGAAGCCCGCCCCGTTCCGCGACCGCGCGGCTTGCGCCTATATCGCGCGAGCGCTTGTAGACTTCTCCGGGGATCGCGACTCGCGGGGGCACCGCATACCAAGCCCCGACGCGAAATCCAGTGCTCAGAAAATTAATAGAATTTAATAGAATTTATATTAGAATTGAGAGTGTGCGAGGCGATAGCACCAAGCACATGCAGTAGTTTTACGTATAAAAAGTTAAGGTTTTATTATCGTTCGTAAAAGATTAATTGATTCAAAATTATTTGGCATTTTTATTGGCCGTTTAGAGTTGTTTCGATCGGAGTTGCATGGCGCAGCAGTGGGAAGCGTCCATGAGTGGATCACGTTTCGATAATTAAAAATTTGCTGTTCTTAATATTTTATATTAAATTGGAAAGATGAATAGAATTCCAACGCGCGGAGCTTGGCGATATCAGAAGGGGTCGCGAGCCGAGAGGTCGGCGCGCACGATGTTTGTCTCGCGCCGATGGAGTTGCGGGTGTTGCGCGTCGAGGAGGCGGCACGATGTAGCCAAGCCGTATGAGATTTGAAATCGAGCGATATCGATTTATGATACTGATGCGGGATTTATCTAACTGATCGGAGGATGTTTCCGGATTCTAATTAGGCTATTATTAGTACGGATGGCGCGGAAAAATAAAAATTTTCTCGCCAGACGTAACATATATATATATAAATGTCTGGCAACGGAAGAATTAAAAAAAGAATAAATAAAGCTTTTTTGGAGCCGGGATATACATCTTCCATGGTCAGCACAGTAACACGTCTTCGATGGAAAAATACAGCGAAGAATGCAGTAAGTGAGCTACTCAATAAAAACTTTAATTATGAATAAATTCCTCCCAAAAAACAGTTTATATATAATTGTGGCTGCGTTCCTTTACTACCAGTACTGAAAATCTATAATAGTACACATATACCGTAAACTATAGAGTTTCAGTACTGGCAGTGTATAGCAAACAATTACAGCTTATAATGAACTTTTTGTTACAATCAATAATGTTTTTACATTATTATTTATCTACACTTGCCCATGTTTTAAATTTTATTTTTTACAGAATATTGTATCAATGAACAATCAACATCAAGAACCACATCATCGACAAGGAATGAACGAAAACCTCGGTCATGTTCCAACTGAAAACAATAAGGCTATTCACAAAATTGTAGAAAAACAATCTCATGATGAATTATCATCTTCCTATTGTGAACCGGATATGGATCAATTATCGGAAAATTTGTGTGATAACGATAGTATCTGTTTATTACAAGATTGTAGTGAAGATGAATATAATGTAGATATAGATAAATCACAGGATATGGAAGAAGATATAAATGTTAAGTTTTCCGATTCTACAATAATGTTTCCACAGTCTGGCATCACAGTCTCAGAAGTAACTTCTATGATCATAGGTTTATCCTTGAGATATTATTTATCCCATTCAGTTAGAAGCGCACTTTTAGAGTTAGTCAATATATTAGCAGGGCCAAAATTTAAAAACAATACTTTCAGCAATTACAATATACATAAACAATATTATTGTACTGACGATAAAATATTATACGTATTTTATTGTCTGGAGTGTGTTGCTTTAGAAGAACCATTGTTAAAAGAACATATAAGAAAAAAGGTTTTGAAATGCATGCACTGCAATGCGACATTTAATCTGTCAACATCACTACCAAATAGGTTTACCATATATGTATTGACATGAAATATCAGTTAAAAAATATTTTGAGTAATTATTTTGATGAAGTAATGCATAATATTTTAATCATTCAAAACTCAAGTAATGAAGATAATAATATACGAGATATATACGACAGTATTTTGTATAAGAAGGCTGTAGGTTTCTTAAAAAATAAGTTATGTGCACAGAATCACGAATTTAAACATAAACTTATTCTTACATATAATTTTAATACTGATGGTGCACCTATATTTCACAGTTCCAAAACTAGTTTTTGGCCCTTGCAACTTCTTATTAATGAATTGCCGGTAAAATTAAGATTTCAGAATTTAATTTTGTTTTCAATGTGGATGGGCCCTTCAGAACCAACGGCAAGGTTTATGAATTTTTATATGAGCTACTTTGTAAAGCAAGCTAAATCTTTAATGTACGATGGCTTTGCTTTTATGCACAAAGGAAAGCGATTTCAAATATTTTTAATTCCAATTTGTTCATCGGTCGATTCTGTAGTTTGACCGTTATTACAAAATCGGTTTCAATTTAATGCATATAAGGGCTGCGTTGGTGCTACGATGTAGGAAAATATATAGGTGGTGCGATACATTATCCAATGACTGAACATGATTCCTGTTTTAGGACTCATGAACAGCACATAAAAGACATGGAAGAAGCAGAAAAAATAAACTCTACTAATTTGAATATTGAAAGCAAGAAAAAGAAAGTTATATCTGTCAATGGAGTAAAAGGATTAACGATATTTTCCAAACTTCATAGTTTCGATTGTGTCTGGGGATTTCCCATTGATTATATGCATGGTGTAATTTTAGGCGTTACTCGACAAATATATTTAACATGGATTAAAAATTACTCAAAATATTTATTACATTCAACCCGTCAAATAAACGTAACTAATATTAATAAACGTTTACTGATGATAAGACCGCCGCATGAAATACACCGCTTACCACGCTCTATAAAAGATTGTTGTAAATGAAAAGCAAGCAAATGGAGATCGTTTCTATTATTTTATAGTTACTCATGTTTGAAAGATATATTACGTAATGATTTATTAGAATCGTATTTACTATTTGTTAGGAGTATTCACACGCTTCTTTAACAACACATTTCAAATGCAGATTTGGCCCAATGCAATTATGACCTGCATAAATTTGTTGGCGAATGTCAAATTAATTACGGTGAACAAGAAATAACTTTTAATTTGCACAGCTTATTACATTTACCGATATAAGTTCAATAATCTGGACCTTTATGGTCAACATCTACATTCCCTTACGAAAGTGGTATATTTAACATAAAACAAAAAATTCATGGTCCAAATTGTGTTGACCAACAAGTAGCTACCAAGTATGTAGAATTGAATGTTTTCAAAAATAAATTTTATAATCTTTCGGACAATGAAGAATGTAGATTATTTATTAGTAATTTGTATTTCTATAAAAATTTAAGAGCAAAATCGGCTAGAAAAACAAAAAATCATGTTACACTGATAGGTAAAACAGAGATATTCGAAAATACAAGTAATTATTGTAAGAATTTAAATATCAAAAATTATAAACATATAATAAAAAATTGCAATGTGGGTTATGCATATAATCGGTGTATTTTCAATACGAATGTGTATCATAGTACAAAGTATACTGTAGCATGTAAAACCAATGATACCGTAATTTATTTGTATGAAGTCAAACAGTTCGTGGTAATATGTGGTTTTCTATTACTTGATGATATATGTTATACAATCGTTAGAGAGCTAGTAGTAGAAAATGTTATTCACGAGCGTACACTTGTGAAACATATGCATCGATTAGTTGGAAGTAAGAAAGAACGATTTATTATACGCTTAGATAAGGTAAAGCATAATAAGGCAATTATGATAAATAATACAGAAATTCATGATTTAGTATGTATAATGCCAAATAATTTGGAAATACAATAATACATAATATAACACAATATATAACATAAGATAACACAATATTATTTACACAATATATAATTCCGCAATGTAAATATAAAAACGTCAAATAAATGATTTTGATTACTTCATAACGTATTTTGTTTCATTTTTCAAAATATTCATTAAAAGTATTGGATAAGCGCAAAAATATATATTTATTCTGGGTTAAAACTTTGTTTGCAAATTATGTGCATATGAATTGCGTGCATACATTGTAATATATTTATATTATTATAATTTGTTAGTAAAGAAGTTTAAATCGGTTGATTTACTATAAATAATACTCGAATCAGTATAGAATTTGAATGTGATATTCCGTATTCGTAACTGTAAATGTTTTGAAATTGCCATTGTCATGTAGAAACACATTTTTACAATCATGATTTCAAAACTGTTACAGTTATGAATACGGAATACCACGTTTAAATTTTATATTGATAAATGTGGGTTATTTGACTGAATTATTCACATTCATCAACTATAAGATTTGAATGAGGTATTCCATATTTATAATTGTATGTTTTTGAAGTCATCATTCCCATATAGAAACACATTAATCTGTAATAAGCAAATCATGATTTCAAAACTGTTACAGTTATGAATATGGAATACCACATTTAAATCCTATATTGATAAATATGGGTTATTCAACTAAATTAACCACATTCATCAACTATAAGATTTGAATGAGGTATTCCATATTCATAATTGTATGTTTTTGAAGTCATCATTCTCATATAGAAACACATTAATCTATAATAAGCAAATCACTATAGTAACATAATGACGGTGTCACTTATAGAGACATATACACGCTGCATTGTAAAACACTCATAAGAACTTATTGGCTATGGAAAATCCTTATTGATACTGATAAATTCTGTGTAGTGAAAAAACTATTAACGTGAAAAACTATTCAATCTTATTCAGACACATAAATACTGTATATGTCGATTGTTGCTTGCCATATAAAATCTGCACAAAACTATAACTTACTATACGAAATGTTCACAGATTTTATAGTTCCTATATAGTTTTTTACAGTAAATTTGCGGCAGGGGTAATAAACGTTTTTCTAAAATTTATCGTCTTCAAAATCATACTATCATAAATTTTATTATAAAAAGTATATGATATTAATGTAAGTTAACTGAGTTTAAGCTACGTTAATGCAAACAGACTTGAGACTAATACGTAATAAATAATAACAAGTAAATAATAACTCAACTTTGCTTTAAGTCTTTGTTTGACAAAACCGCCAACAACTGTCCCCTACATTTTATAAATAAATATTTAAGCGTAAAATAAATGTCTAAATTTTTAGTGTTTACTGAAATGTGCCAACATGTCAAAAATATTGAACTTTTTGGCATGCCAAATCCTTCTCGAGAAGAAAGACGGAAACTTTGCTATAGGCCATCAGGCTCATCTAATCAAAGCCATCACACGCTTGATTTTGACTCATCAAAAAATGACAGTGTCAGTATCTGTAATAGTATGTTTAATAATTATTATAATCTCTTTTTTAATTATTTATGTTTGAAATTGCACAGCTTGTTGTGTTATCGTAATAGTAATGCTGCTTTCTCTTTTATTTGATTTAAGTATAAGATATGTTAATTTGTAAGTTTAACATGATATTTATTCTGTTCAATTCTCTAACAGGAGCCTAATGAATCATTAAAAAAGCGGAAGAAGATTGAAACATCAAGTATTGGAGAAAGTCATAGTTTACAATCGCAAATAGAAAACTTATCAAGAGATTTTATCAATAAATCTTCTAGGGGAATTTTAATATTGTCTTGTATGTTTGACAAAAAAAACTTTATCTTTTGCCTATACAAAGCATTTAATATTTAAAATTTGATGTGCATTAAAATCATATATGCATTCTTACTTTATTCTTGCTTTTTTTTCAATAAAAGTGAAATAAATTTAATATGTGTCTTACTTTAGGATTTTTATATATTTCCAAATTAATTTAACAAATGATGAGCCGAAGGAGAATGACGAAGACGGTTCAATGTTTAAATGGACTAAAGCCAAACTAATTGATCTAATAAATACTTTACAAATAGAAAACAAAAAGTGAACTGCAGATAATGCAAGATTGCGAGCTTTAAGAACTATTAACGAAGGTAAGATGTCCCTTGTGAGATGTAAATATCTGCTGTAGCTGTTGATTTTATGTTTTACTTTCCATTCTTTTGAACTGATTCTAGATTTACATAAAATGACTGCCATGTCATCAACTTTATTTAAAGACATGGATAAATTACGCAGGAACATTGATTCTCTACGTAATAAAGCTGATCAAAACAGTAACAAGAACAAAAATAGTGATAACACTAATAATAATAGTAATATTAAACTATGTTATTTAAATGAAGATGAACAGAAGAAAAATAATATTAGTCACCATGCTGGAAATACTTCGGAGATTGTTGAAACACAAAGTGAGGTAACGTAAATCTTTTCATACAATGATAAACTGCATTTGCTTTTTCTTTTGTATTTATGTACATATGTGCATGAATGTATATGTGTATGTTTAAATATAAAGTAATATTAAATATAAATTTATTATGTAATTCTTGACATAGATAATCAAACTTTAGCAATATTATAATTTGGCTAGTAACTACAACAAAATCTTTATGAAGTGTTTATAATTTAATGTATTTAAAACTTTTTAAAGAATAATGATAGAAACACACTAATTTTCATTTTAAAAAGTTTACAGTAAAGCTAGAATAATTTAAATAAGGAATGAGTTACCAGGATTTTGTTTTTGCCACTGAAAAGGCGAAATAAATTTAATATAATATAAGACAATGAACTGTGAAATTTTATTCTTTGTTACATTCTTTAATATTGGACCGATAAACACAATCGAGTAAAATTTTCTTAATTTAAGGAGGAAATGAAATAAATTTTAACAATTAAAATTCTTTATAAAAACTAGCATAACATATATTTTAAAACTAACGTACATAATGGTATAATTATTATATATCAATAAAAGGGAAAAGAAGATTTTACATTTGACAATTTGATTTGCCGCATTTATTTATTACTAGAGATGTATTGGTTTAACGTTAATTATTCTCATTGAGTTATAAATAAAAGAGATGATTAATTAGGAACGTTACATATTTGACGGTTCATAATCTAAGCATATAATCTGAATAATATTATTTGATTATTACAACATTACTCAAATAGTTGTAATTTAGAGATTATTAAACAATTATTGCAAATATATATAAGTAAGCGCATGTATAATTATAACACATTTGCGAGGGCGATTTGGCTAGATTATTATTAATTTCATATATCAGAAAGAAATGGGATATTAACTTCTGTGATTATTCTTTAGTAATCGATTTTTGGTTAATAAAAAGGGGTGGGGGGAGAGAAAGAATGAAGGAAAGAATGAATGGTTACTATTTTTCGTGTAGCGGAAAAACCTTGTCCACTAAAATAAATATTAACAATGAGGAACCGTTTCTCTCTTCTCTGGTTGTTTGAATGAAAAAATATATTTAAAATTTTAAAGTTTACCGGAGAAGGGAAAGGAGTGGAAAAAATTCGTTTGATTCGGATCGAAATAATTCGATTTAATCCAAAAAAGAGAAGAAGTAAAAACAGAAGCTCTTTAGAATCGAATTGAAGTATCAATTCAATTCGGATGAGAGTGGAAATAGAAAGGAAACTCTTTAGAATCAAATTGAATAAATTCAATTCAATTCGGATAAAAACAAAAATAGAAGTAGAAACTCTTAAGAATTGAATTGAAATAAATTCAATTCAATCCGGATAAGAGGAGGAATAGAAATAGAACCTCTTAAGAATCGAATTGAAATATTATAAATTCAATTCAATCCGAACAAGAGGAGAAATAGAAGTAGAAACTCTTAAGAATCGAATTGAAATATTATAAATTCAATTCAATCTGGACAAGAGGAGAAATAGAAGTAGAAACTTTTAAGAATCAAATTGAAATATTATAAATTCAATTCAATCCGGATAAGAGGAGAAATAAAGGAAGAAAATAGTAAAGAAAGTGGGGAGAGAATACTAATTTGTGTTACTTATAAGTGTATTAATATATGGAAGAAAAACCTTCGCGAGAAAGAAAAGGTAGGTGCTTATATAAGAATATAAATAAAGAAAAGAAGCGGAGTGTAGACTTACTGTTTGATGGTAGTGATCATCGAGTCGCTGGTTGCCCATCGTGTAGAGGATGTCTAGCCCCATGATACTTGCGAGAAGAGGTTACTTGTAAAAATTTCTACTAAATGTCTTGGCACTTAGCACTAGCAGAACTTGTTGCCAACCAAATACTGACAATGAGTGTCAATGAAGATCCGATCGCACAGACTCGAACGTGTAAGATGCCACGGACTGTGCGACGGACTTGAGATGATGAAATGGAAAGAAGGAATGAATTCGAGCATCACAGACTCGAGGATACAAGATGCCACGGACTTTATATTGGTTTTGGCCGATGTTTCTTGGGGTCGTGCGCACCGATTTTATTTATTGTAACACCTACACGTTCTTCCACGAGCTTTGGTTTAATAACGCTCTTTGTCTCTAACGCTTTGCCGACCGAACACGTGTCAGGTATCAAGCAACCGCGTCAATCCGAGTGACTCAGTTCCGGCTTACTTGCACTGTTATCCCGAATCACTTGTTTGAAATCGGCCGCCTCGCTTATCCGGATGTCTGGTCACTCGGATTTCGTTACTTCATTCTTTCGATAATTTATAGCACTCTTATGTCCCGTCGTGCTACAGGAAGTCAATTTAACTAGATTGCCTGACACATGCCGTCGCTTGAAAGAAAAGAATAGTTACCTCGCCAGACGTAACAATATTTTAATTTTAATTTTAATCTGCCTACAAAAGACCAGCAATATCATAAACATCTACCTTATGTAATGTTAAATTATTCTGGTTTTTTTAGCGCTACTTTCATATAATTTATCTTGCGACATAAAAAATAACTTTTTTTTTTTTTTATTGTCATGTTTATGCAAGTTTCGTTTCTTGCTTTTAATTATGATTTAATAACGCAAATGGCATTAATGCCAACGAAAGTTTATTACGTTGTAACAATACGCCCCTCCACCGTGCCGCCACTCCGGACCGACCAACCATCGAACGCACCGCAGCCGAGCACGTGTATCTTACGTAAGACCCACGCGCGTGCAATCGGCTTACGTAAGACCACCGCATGCTACCGCGCGCGACCGACGCGCTACACGCCGCGTTCCGAAAGCGCTCCTACTCTAGCCGGCCCGTCCGCGCGCGCTGATTGGTCCGTCCAGCCGCGCGGAACGATATATAAGCCGGCAGTGGGCAACGTAAAACAGATCCGTCCGAACATCCGATCTCATCGGATCCTCTCCAGCGCTGGGCATACTCGGCGCCTCCTAGCTCGGGGATTCTCGAGCACCTCCTCGGGAACGGGCATTCTCGTTCCAGCCTTCCCGCGACGGGTAAAACCGTCGTCCCCGAGGCCGGGTATGCTCGGCCAATCCGATCCGCTCAGCCGTGCGACGGGCATCCTCGTCACGCGGCCAATCCGGACCGTCCGGCCGGACAACGGGCATTCCCGTACGTCCGGCTAAATCCGATCCGAATCCGTTGCGCTGTGCGGCGGGTATTCTACCCGCACGGCAATTCCGTTTCCGTTCGGCTGGACGACGGGCATTCTCGTCGTCCGGCCACTTCGACCAGACCGTTCCGAGTGTCCCCGGGAATTCTCGGGGACCGTCCGCGCCGACACCGATCCAGTGTCCGCCACCGTACCTCCCGGGCTAACCCCGCGAGATGAGGCCGAACCGGCCGCCCCCGTCGATAGCCCGCGCACAGCGCGAGGGCGTCGAAACCGAGACCGTAACCGGTCAACCGCACGGGCCAATCGGGCCCCGAGCACGGCATTAGGGTGGACCGCCGCGCGGCCACTCTAACAAACGGATACCGTACGCATAGAGCGTGAACCGAAGCCGTCCGTAGCTCACGACTCATCCGAGTCGTTACATTGCGATAACCGCGAGTCCGTTCCGACATCGCACGTTCCGCCGCGAACTATGTATATAGATATATGTTGTCGAACCGAGCAACCCCGCTTGCTACTTACGAGCGCAAAGCGCCTAGTCACCGTCCGTCCGTTTCCTAGTTTTCTAAAGTCCTTTCCGTTTAGATATTAAGTACCGCGCAAATACGTTGCGACTGTTCTCTTAAATTCACGCGGGCCGACGACCGCGCAGTTAAGTGCCGCGACACTATTCAAATACCACGTGATCGTTCTCTTGATTTCCCGCGGGCCGACGACCGCGCAATTGAGGGCCGTAATGTTATACAAGGAGCTCAGTATTAACCGATAACGATATCGGAACTGTATCATTTCATTTTTGTACCGAAGGTAGCTAAATATATTTAACCTCTTTCATTTCCACTACCAAACCACGGCGTTATCATTGAATACGAACCCTGACACCCGGCGAGCACATCCGAGCATCCTATCCTGAACCCGAAAATCCCGTAACCAACACCGGAAAAGTACCAGCGTTACAACGTTTATTTGTTTATATGTGTTAAAAAAGAAAATATTCTTTCCGCATCGACATTTAAATTTGGAAGACATCGAACAGCATTCAGAAGACTTTTTAAGTTTGGATATTTATCTTTATTATTAACGTCGTAACATTACAAAATATTTTTCCACATTTCGTCAAACGTTTTTGTTGAAAGAATTTGCTTTTCCTCATTTGTAAAGTCTGATGGCAATGCAATCCATTCTTTCTTTAAACCATCTTTTTCAAAATCACCGATAGTTTTGGCTACGAAAGAAACATCTTTAAATGATATTTCTCTATCTGTATTATATAAAGTTATATTAGGTGGGAAAACATTTAACTTTAATAAAAATAAATTATTAATGGGTAACCTTTTTGCAAATTTCTTCTGCAGAAGTCACATGAAACGACAAAAAATTTTCTCGTATTGTTGCAATATCGTTTTCGTGATCCTGCATTTTTATTTCGTTAAGGTAATAATCGCAATCGGATCCAAAAGTAATTTTATCAAAAATTTTATGGTTTTCTTTTTCAGAGAATACTATGTTCATAATGTTCTCTGTAAAAGATTTCATAAGTTCATCTTTCAAAAATGTTTGCAAATTTTAAACAAAAATTGGACTGATTTTGAATGTATCAGCGTTTCTACTGCTTGAAAGAATGCATTGAATGTATTAAATTTATTTAATATATATTTGAAAAATAAAAAATACGCTTTTATATCAATTTTGCGCATTATTCTTAACAATTCTTTTCCAGACTTACTTTTTTTACTGACAACTTGCTCAGTTAGAAAAAGTTCAATTGTATGTTAAGATTGCAGAAGTCTATCTACGCATTGATAATGGAAAAGCCAGTGTGTTTTACATAATTTTTTTAATTTTAAATACCTATTTTCAAAACTAAAAGAAAATTCACGAAAAATAGCAGTACGTTTTGGACTGCTGTTAACGTATTTAGCAATTTTTTTTTTAAATCGTCACAAACATCTGGTATCTTATTACATGCAGCACAAGCTGCTAACACTGTCGAATGACAAGGACACGAAAACGTTATTAAATTTGGACATAATTCTTCTAATTTTTTTTTTTAATGATCTTTGTTTCCCAGTTATAACAGACGCATTGTCGCATGACAAGGCAACAATATTTAAAAATCTCTAATTGCCACATTTCATATTTGAATGCGTTAATTAACTTTTCATGGCTGGAATCTTTGGCATCTATATCAATCAACTTTACTAACTGCGTGCAAATATCTAATGTCTCGAAATCTACGTATCTTACAAGAAATGTCATCCATTTATCATTTGTAATGTCAGACGTCTCATCTATATACTCGTATACGCAAAATTTTTTATTCTGAATGTTGTCCACGACACGTTCTCTCATCATTGGGTATACTGCATTTGTAACAACATTTCTGCACTTTGTACGACCCATTGTCATTTTTTTCAAGACATGTGAATCATCTGATAAATTTTGAAAAAATTCTAAAATGTGTTTTGCATTATCAAAAGGAATATTGAGAGTAGCAATTAATGTTGCATGTCTCATTTCAGTTTTTTTTCTACGATCTTCAAATGGTAATTCGTTACTACCTACATAACATCGGATATTCTATGTATAAGTATTTTTTCTCCATTATGTGAAAATATAATAATATCCTGTATATAGAATGTACATACATTTCATATACATGAATATTTAACGTATATACATGTCATATACGTAATTTAAATATACATTATAGTACATAATGTTTACATCTATTAATGTATTTCGTATATATATACAGTACGCAATATTTAATGTATATACATGATGTCATATACATGATTGTAATATATGTTAGGGCATATATTATGTATATTCATTAATGTATTTTGTATGAATATACAGTGCACAATATTTAACGTATATACATGTCATATACGTAATTTAAATATACATTATAGTATATAATGTTTACATCTATTAATGTATTTCGTATATATATACAGTACGCAATATTTAATGTATATACATGTCATATATATGATTTTAATATATGTTAGGGCATATATTATGTATGTATATTCATTAATGTATTTCGTATGAATATACACCACATCATGTCAAATGTATATACATTTCATATATTTAATTTAATTCACATGCACCGGTATTTATAGTTCAAGAATATCTACTCACTAATATCTGATAAGGAGTTAACATACATACATACGTATATATATATATATATATATATATATATATATATATATATATATATATATATATATATATATATGGGACGTTTCACGTCAATCGGATCACTTGTCTGCCCAAAATTTGAAGCGACCTACAGAGACGTTCGATAGCTCAAAAAATTAGTCTTTACTAGTACTTTCGAAAGTCATGTGGCCCGTTTTGAAATTCAAAATGGCGGATCCAATATGGCGGCTGACAAGAAACAGTAGGCAACCCGAAAATTAAAAAAAATTTGAAACTTTGTGTACAAATAGAGGAGTTCATCCATAACACAAAAATAAATATTATTAATTATTATGAATAAAAAAAAAATTTTTTTTTAATTATTCAGGGGCTAATCATAATCCTAGAGTTGTGTCACTGAAATCCAAGATAACTGATCCAATATGGCGGCTAAAAGTTTGAAAATTGAAGAAAAATCTACATAATTTAACGTAATCATGTTTTTCTTTTAATGATTCGGTTTTGAAATGGCTTGGTAAGGAGTTTTCAGTGTCTGTGATGTTGAATCTGGATGGGTTCGGTTCTATACCAGTAACTGATGTTTCAAAATTTTTAAAGTAGTTAAAAATCTGCAAGGTATATTGTCTTCTCATAAATGTGTGTTCACATAAACACTTTCGGTATTTTTTTACATGATGGTATTAAATGTTCTTAATAATGAATCATGGCATAGTTAGTAATAAAAAATAGGTTTTTATTGAAACTATGATTTTTGGCTTCAATATTGCACAGTAGAAATGAAATCCTTCGCAGCAGAATATCTTTTTATCTTCAATACTTTATTTGATGTCGGTATAAATGCATGGCTCATTTGAATGTTGGTGACTGCTGGAGCTGTAGAAAACCTTTTATTCAAAAATTTTTTTGTCTTTTGATGATTTTCTTTAGAATAATAAAAGAATTTAATATTTTCAAATTTTTCTTTTGCCCAAGTGAAGAGCTTAGTTGATTTTAATATAGCATTATTCTGATGTACTTGTAGGCTATAACGAGTCGCCTCCCTTTTCAAAGTAGCTCCAAGACCGTCACATGGTCCTTTACCATGTGCTGTTGCATGAAAGTGCCATTCGGCTTCTGCGTCAAAATCGTCCTTGTGATTCATTAAATTAATCATTTGATATCTATTTTTAAAGTGCTGTTTAGCACCATCCGTAACGTAAATGATTTTTTTAAATTTTGGACAAATTTTTCTAATTATTGGTATCACATTTTGCTGCATTATATATACAGCAGCTGTGTCATGAGTTGTACTATCTGACAGTAAAATGACGCTTTGATGTTCTAATTGTTCACCAGAACGGTAATAAAACAAAACTGTCAAAACTGTGCACTGATCATTATTGTAATGAAAACCCTGTGCTGCGTCTTGTAAAACCTAGGCGTAATTTTCAGCGAAATCGCACTGAAGTAATACCTCGTCTTCTTGTAAATTTTCCTTCTTAGTAGAAATGAATTTTGACTGAGCTTTCGAGATGAAATCGTGAGAAATTAGTTCTTTTAGCTTTTCGCAAAGTTCTTCTACGAAATCTTCGGTTGGAAGACATTCTTGTCTTAAAGTGCATCGATCAGTAGATTGCCATTTACTGAAAATTATTTGCCGAATATTGTTTTGATTCAATATTCCTAACAGAAGATCAGAAAAGTTTTTTAGTTTAGGACAATCCTTGCATTGAAGCACATGACAGGTATCTTTAGGTTTATCACAAAGAATGAAACGAATGCAATCATCAGAGTTGTTTAAGATAGTTTTTAAATTTTTGCTGTATGTTTTCAAACCTGCAGCATCAATCATCGCCTTAACATTTTGATGAATAACACAAACGCATACAGTATGTGTTCCCGAAGTACCAGCAAGGACACACCATTTTGGCCGAAGTTCAGCAAATTTGGTCAAACCAATAGGAAATAAAGGATATTTCTTTTTGAAGCAAGTATGCAGTACTTTAATGTCACTCAATAATAAACGCTTCTGCTTTTTTTCCTTACGATTATTGATACGTACAGTGACAGTCTCCTTTTTGTGCGGCATTATACGACTGTTCTCATCATTTTCGTAAAACTGAATCACTTTGGAAACTGTTTCATCAGGTAAATTCTTCCCTTTTTTAAGTGGCGGTATTGCTAAAACTCCGCTCGATTTTCTAAGATCTTTTGCTTGTTTGGCCATTCTATAGGAAGTCTGGAATTCTTCAGCTATTTGACGAATACTCCAACATTTTGGAGCTATTGTGAGTATACTTACTCGGAGAGGATCATTCTCAGGTAAATTTTGAAATTTATGTTTTAAACCTTCCAAAAGATCTTCTAATTGTTGTTCTCTGGACAAGCAAATCTTTTTACTTGGAGAATGATCATTATCATTGAAATCCGAATCTTCAAGGTCCTCACAAAATGAGGAATTCCTTGCCTTTGTCTCATTACACATTTTTCGGCATTGACTGCAAATTTTTGCGTTCTGACTTAAGTTTGGGAATATTTTAGAGATACTCTCTGAAATATTTCTCAGATTTTTACCAATATGACCATCCCTTCTGAATGGGTTAGAGCATCTATCGGAAGATAACTTTTTTTGTTCATTTGTAGCGTCCTTGCGTTTCTTTTCCATTTTTTTCTAATGAACACGTGTAACAACAAAACTTTTTGTCTTGGTATAAAACTTCCACTACACACTGATGGTGTAACGGCAGCACAGATTTTCAATATGAATAGTACTCGCTCGCAGACTTATCGTTTCGATCGCTAGAACGGTAGTACCCGAAGAAGAATCGCCGCGTAAATCGGCGCAGGGGGGGTAGGTCGCGAGACCGCGAGAATCGACGTTCGAAAACAAGCAATGTTGTCAGCTTGTTAGGCTTCCGCAATGTTTACCAGATTTGTGTTTAGAGGGCAAAAATATATGGGACGGCATGTAACTTTTATTCAAACAATGGAAACTACGTCGGCCAATGAAATGTTGGTCGTGGCGTGACTACACGTACAGAGATTAAGTCGGTAAAAGAAAAATGTGTTGGTGTTAAAAAAATATATTTTAAAGCTAAAAGTTGACACTTTAAGATAGCGTAAGCGGAAGTAGAAAAAAAATTTACTTTGCCAGCAAAAAATCACAAATATGTCAAAAAACGTCGTTTTTGACACTTTAACATCACTTTTCTCAAAAACCTAATGTGATGGAGCAATTTGCTTGCCGGATTCGTGCTCAGCGCGCAAAAATACATAGAAAATAATCAATTTTATTCAAAACCATGTCCCCTAGTGTAATTATTCATCCATTCAGCCGCCATATTGGATCCGCCATTTTGAATTTCAAAACGGGCCACATGACTTTCGAAAGTACTAGTAAAGACTAATTTTTTGAGCTATCGAACGTCTCTGTAGGTCGCTTCAAATTTTGGGCAGACAAGTGATCCGATTGACGTGAAACGTCCCATATATATATATATATATATATATATATATATATATATATATATATATATATAGCGTGGCGAAAAAGTACCGGAACAGCGAAATATTTAGAAAACTAAGCATTTTAGAAAAAAATGTTTTAGATAAAAGTTGTAGAGTTTCAAAAGATCTATATACTGATCTTATCATTTTGACCTTGGATGGCGTCGCCAAGGTCAGATCAAAATCA
Organism: Solenopsis invicta; assembly: GCF_016802725.1. Lineage (NCBI taxonomy): Eukaryota > Metazoa > Arthropoda > Insecta > Hymenoptera > Formicidae > Solenopsis > Solenopsis invicta. Next base: position 56,049 of record NW_024105268.1, read on the forward strand.
CATTAACTTTTTTAAATAAAACCTTATTTTTTTAATACCGGTGCAAGTAAATTAACCTTTAAACACACAAGTGGGTCTAGGAGACTTTTCCGAAAAAACTTCACTTTTGTGCTATTTTATTTTAGTTAAGCAATGAAGTTAGTCAATTATAGCAGTCGATAGAGAAGATTTTAAACTTTTTTTCCACCTAGCCCAAATTTTTTTTCTTATTCCGTCTCCACACAATAAGCGATCAAAATTCTAGGAGAATTTTTGATATGTGTTTAAGGATTAAATTAAGTATATGAAACATATATACATTTAACATGATGCGGTGTATATGCATACGAAATACATTAATGGATTTATATATTATGTATCATAATGTATATTTAAATTACTTATATGAAATGTATATACATTAAACATTGTGCACTGTATATACATACAGTGTAAAATACATTAATGGATATACATCCCAGATAACCAAACGTGAACACTCAATCTAAATCAAATAATTGCAGAAATTAAGTTGCTCGTTAATTGCTATTATGTTGTTTATAATTTAATGAAACAAAAATGTCTTTGTTAATTCAGTATTAATATGCTGAGTTTTATTATAAAACAGCGGTAAAACAATTGTTGCAACCAATGTTTATAGCAATCTGATAGCAATATGTGAACAACGATTATCATTCATGAGTTGTGAGCAACGTGTCGGCAACCGAATGGTAATATAAAGTTAACAGAAACATGCGAGTATTACTTTTATTCATAAGTTGTGAGCAACATGTCGGCAACCAAATAGCAACTCTACTATAATAATAATTGCTGAAAAGCTTTCAGCATTTAGTTGACAATGATGTGCATTAATATTGAGTGAGAAAAGTGCACGTAAACACCAGTACCTAAGCGACCAACTGAAGCGAAGCATACTTGCGCATGCATCGCCTAACCTACTTTTTTACTCTTATTATGAATGTACATCATTTGTCGTTGTGTGTTTCATAAAACTAGTGAAAATTCAAAATGGCCCAGTGTCAGTAATGCATTTTCGACTTTTAGTAGCCACACTAGTAGCATGGGGAAGACTAGTACGTATGTATGTGGGCGCTTCGCGTATATGTGTTGAAGCCGCATGTCGCGCGCGGAAAGATACCGATTCCGTCGGTGTGCGTATATACAGTCATGAGCTAAAAGGTTGCAACACTTTTTTTTATGAGTTTTGGAACATAGTTTTGCTCTTAACTCACTAAGCGCTCACCGATCTGCTCTATCTGTTGAACATAAGTCTTGATATGACACAGATTTGGTAACAAGATCTACGAGGTGTGTTCAAAAAGTATCGCGAATTTTGAATTTTCGCGGGTTACGTATATTCGAATTTCGATCTTTTTGTGGCGTTATGTTGGTACTCATGTCTCTCACTTATGCCGACAAGCTCGGCCATTTTGAATGTTCACTTAATTGTTGACAGCTGCTTTGCTTGCACGTGTTTTGGATCGTCTTCGATTTTTACCTATTCAAAAAAATGGATCAAAGAACCTGTATCAAATTTTGTGTGAAAAACGAAATTAAGTGCGCGGATGCATTCCGAATGTTGACTGTGGCATACGGAGAAGCTACCTTGGACCGAAGCAACGTTTATCGGTGGTACAAAATGTTCTCAGAAGGCCGAGAAGATGTGAACGACGAAGAGCGTGCCGGACGCCCGAGCACTTCAACAACAGACGAAAAAATTAATGAAGTGGAGAAAATGGTATTGGCCAATCGTCGAATCACCGTTAGAGAACTTGCTGAGGACCTAAACATATCGATTGGCTCGTGCCATTCGATTTTTATCAATGATTTGGGCATGAGACGGGTCGCCGCGAAATTCGTACCAAAATTGCTCAATTGCGACCAAAAACAGCATCGCATGAACATTGCTAATGAGATGTTGGACTCTGTCCGCGACGACCCAAATTTGCTCCAGAGGGTCATAACTGGTGACGAATCGTGGGTTTATGGTTATGACGTGGAAACCAAAGCTCAATCATCTCAATGGAAGCTGCCGCACGAACCAAGACCGAAAAAAGCGCGCCAAGTTCGGTCGAATGTGAAAGTTTTGCTGACAGTTTTCTTCGATTGCAGGGGCGTGGTGCATCATGAGTTCTTGCCACAGGGTAGAACGGTCAATAAGGAATATTACCTGCAAGTTATGCGCAATTTGCGCGAAGCAATCCGCCAGAAACGCCCGGATTTGTGGAAGAACAAAAATTGGCTTTTGCACCACGATAACGCCCCTGCTCACACTCATAGCGGCCGATGCCTAGAGTTTTTCCACTGGTCAAGCGCTGTGAGTGGTGGTGTCCAATCGTGCTGTGTCCAAAAGAGTGTCACCCGTTTGTGTGCATATATAACTATAACTGGTATTTATAGTCCGAATTTATATTTAAGATCGTCTTTAAGAGTGATCTTGGGTCATTTTAAAATCTCATTCAATCAATGAAATGGTAATATCTTTATTTCTCTCGTAATATCTTAAGACTGTACTTAAGACGATCTTAAGTATAAGAACGAATTATGAATATATATGAGCCTTATATAAAGTTTGATTGAGTTTCGCAGGTATTGAAGTTTGTTTTGCATTGTGAATTTTTATATT
>NW_024105269.1:0-58311 GCF_016802725.1 Solenopsis invicta
CTTTTCTTCCTTTTGAGTGTTTCTATGTTTATAATTTAAACTTTATTTTGGGAACATCTGCATAATATAATGTACTGCACGTGGCATATAACGTAACACCTCCCTCATAAGGCACTGTCATGCTTGTTGTTGTGGTCTCAAGGACTTATAAGCACTTACAGTTCCCTAACAATTTAAACTTGATTTCTTAGCATGGCTATCTTGGATTATATGCTGCTAAAGCTAGAATTATGTGCAATTTATTCTTATAACATATTGTTACGACCGAGAAGATCGTCTCGTATTCGTGCACTAATGCTCTACAAAAATACAACTAAAGTCTCTCGTCGCGCTCCCGAAGCAGCGCCTGCATTTCCTCGTCACGTTGCCGCTGCAGTAGATATTATAGGCGGTTTCTGGACCACTTAGTGGTGGGGGAAAGGGGAGATGTGTGACGTTGATGGGCTATCGGGATGTGCGCTATCGAAACCCTCCCGTGCTGACTATTATTAATTAAATAGCAGAGGCGTTTATCGTGTGCTGACTATATTTTAAGTTTGTATTTGCCTATCTAATAGGCAAACATAAGCAAACGAGAATGGAAAAGCTATGAAAAATTTTTGCGTTTTATGGGAATGGGCGATGGGAATAAAGAATTCAATCCATATTATCTACAAAATATTGCTATATTCATGTTCGACATGAAAATATAATTTTAATATTATGTATTATATACATAATTTTTTTACGACATGTCTATAAGTGTGCTAAACATTTAGTCTAACGTCAATCTTTTTTTGTTACATGCAACGAAAAGAGACTTGTCAAAGTGCAATGTATATTGCCAACAAATTACGTCCTTATTTAATAGCAGAAACCCAACAGGTCGAATAAAAAATTGTTTCGCGCAAACTCATTTGCCTACAAGACGGCCCGAGGATGCCTTTCGAAGTATTCGGTACTGAGTTGGGTGATTTCGCTTGTTGAAAAGATAAGGACAGTATATAGAACTCAAACGGTAATGGAATTAAAAATATCGATATTATTGACATTTTTAGTTCCACTTAGTAGATGGCGTAGGACCGTTGGAGTTCGACCGTCACTCCAGCATCGCCTTAAATTGATATAACAAGAAGGGATTTTATCTCTTTTTTAAATAATGCAAACGTATGTATTATATTGTTATGCCCGTTTTTCAGCTTGAGAAGCTGGCCGAAGGAACATCGACTAGACAGAAGAAGCGCGGTCGGTTTTTGTTGTGTTTCTGGGACGCAAAGCTGTCACGAGATATTTAGAATAATTCCGCCACGATTTATTTGTATAAAGTTATTAGATTAAAGTTAGTGTTTCTTTTTATAAAAAAGTGTTCTTTCCTTTCGCGTCGTGAAAACGAATGTCTTTGCGCGAGAGAACTGTGTACTCGTTTCGTCGAGTACATTTTGGAGGCTTGTCCGATTTCGGACCACGAAAGATCATGGATATCTCAAAAGATTTAACGGCAGCGACTCCTGCGAGAGCGGAGGAACGTCCTCTTCGAAAGAGAATGCGTGTTTGTACGCCTACTAGACCCATCCCGGCGGGTCCCAATAGCGCACATCCCGATAGCACACAAACCCTTCACAATAGCAGATACGTAGAGATTTTCCGTAGGTTGGGTTAGATAAGTCAAGATGATTGGTTGGTGGGCTATCGGGATGTGCACTATTGGAACCCTCCCAGACCACCCAGGCGAATTCTCTTCGGGCAGTCGCCATAGAATTACGTCAGCTTCGTGCTGAGAGAAAAAAGCAACGAGTAGATATTATAAGCAGTTTCTGGACCACTTAGTGGTGGGGGAAAGGGGAGGTGTGTGACGTCACGGGGGGTCTCCCTCTTTAATTAATTTAATTGATATCAAGCAATTAATTAAAATAATTTTTATATCAAAATATTAATTAAAATAATTTTTATATCAAGGTATTAATTAAAATAATAATTTTTATATCAGACTATTAATTAAAATTGTAACAAACCGCCTCCGCGCGACCCCCCGACGGACCGGTCATCGTCCGCAAAACGCCGGCCGAACATCCGCCGAGCGTCAAACGAGGCGCTACGCGCCGATAAACAACCTCAAACGCGCCAATGCGAGCGGCGAGGCGTCCGCGCGTCGCGGACCGTGCCGCGCACGCGCACCGGCCCCAAACCGGCACGCGCTAGCGACGTGCTCACTCGCCTCCGTCCGCCCACCACGCAACCGATCTCGAGCGGCGGGGACGCTGGCTCCGACACGAACCGAACCGCCACCGAACGTTCCCGACGTCTCGAGATGCGGGTATAAAAGCGCCGGAGCAGCGAGATGCTGCGGCTTCTTCTCCGCCGACTGCTCGGACCGCTACTCCGCCGACTAGTCTCCGAAGAAGTCTCCCGAGGTAGTCCTGGGGTCAAGTGTCTTGGCCTCTGTCGAGCGTTCTCGACGGCTACCACTCTCGTACCCGTCTCTCCTCGCCGAAGCTGGGCTCAAGCGTCTTAGGCTCAGGCAAGCGTACTTGCCCGACCGGCTTTCCTCGACACCGATCCGATCCTACCGCGGCGGCTACAGGAAAACGGGGTAAAGCGTCTTTGCCTCCGTCGAGCGTACTCGACGTAGCCGTCGCATCCTGCCTGCGAGCGAGATCGCAACATAACAGCTGCGGATTTAAAGGGCCGCTCGGCCGAGCGCCGCCCCGCGCCCCGCTACCGTGCTGACGACCGCGAAAAGCCGAGCACGCGACCTCGCAAGGCCGAAAAACACGAGGCGCCGCCGGCGCGCCGAAAAGAACGCCGACCGCGTAAACAACGCACCTGCCGTGTGCATAAGCGGCAACCGCGCCGACGACGTTCCCCGCGCCGAAACCGTTGCCCGACGGTATTCTCGATCGCCGCGATCAAGATCGCCGTCACCCCGCGCGCGATACGGCCGACGACGTATCGGCGGTGACGCACCCTCTGTAAATACTAGCTTTAAGACAATTGTATTCGTCCCTTCACTCAATAAAACTTGTACATACTTTACACGTTCAAACACACGAGTCTAATTCTCTCTTAACCCGGATCGTGCCCTGGAATTCCCGACGAGCTACGTCCGTGCGCGATATCTATCCAAGAAAAACGGGTTGTTACAAAATAATTTTTTTTATATCACGCTGTTAATATAATTTTTATATTATATTATTAATTAAAATAATTTTTATATTAATTTTATATAAATTTATTAAAAATTTTAAATAGAAAAATAAAATAACAATTGTTGGAGAAATCCCCACCACCGTTACCATAAGTCCCCCGAATAATTCTCTCTCTCTCTCTCTCTCTCTCTCTCTCTCTCTCTCTCTCTCTCTCTCTCTCTCTCTCTCCACAATAACGTTTATTCCTAAATAATTGTTATTTGCTAAATTAATTTTTAATAAATTAATATGTATTTTTATTATGTTTATATTAGGTTAATATTAACCTATTATCAATTTAATATAAATTCTATATTAATTTATTAAAAATTAATTTAACAAATATCAATTATTTAGGAATAAACGTATTGCTTTCTCTCTCTTTCTCTCTATCTCCTTCCCTCCTGCGCGCTCTCGCTTGCACACATTATGGCTATTATATATGGTTATTTCTCACAATCACACACGTTATGTTTTCCCTCACATAGTTTTCCCGAATAATTGTTATTTGCTAAAATAATTTTAATAAATTAATATGAATTTTTATTATATTTATATTAAGTCAATATTAACCTAATACCAATTTAATATAAATTTTATATTAATTTGTTAAAATTAATTTAGCAAATAACAATTATTTGGGAATAAACGTTTAGCTCTTCCCTCTCTCTCTGTGTCTCCCGCCCTCCTGTGCGCTCTCGCTCGCACACGTTAAGGCTATTGTACATGGTTTTCTCTCTCTTGCCCACACACATTATGTTTTCGGTCGCATAGTATGACTAACGCTTTATCTTCTATGGTAATAATATATACTCAAACAACGATTCAACATTAATTGAATATCAATTGAACCATGTTGTTCTATGATCGAACATCTATTGAACCACATTGATCAATAATTGAACATCAATTGAACGTCTATCGAACCACATTGTTTCATGATCGAACGTCTATCGAACCGAGTAGTTCCATAATCGTACTACTATTGAATTATTATACCACTATTGATTCTTAACTATCGTGATAGAGAAAGATAAGAAAAAAAAAAAAAAATATATATATTTATGTATATATATTTATGTATTTTATATTTCTATTTTTTCAACTAATACAATTTTTCTTTTGGCGCTTTTGACCATCAATTATACATTTTGAATACATTTTGTAATGCGCAATTCTTAACATGTTTTCCACATTGTATAGTGTTAGTAGCATCTAATTTATTCAAAGATTCCATGTCTTCGTAATCAGCATCCATGGTGTTAATGACTTTATTATCTCTCGCATCAGCATCCAGCATATCCTTCAACCACTCTTGTTTTTCATCTCTCTTAACATATACAAGATCTTCATTGTCGTCATCGCCGTCGTCACCATGTCATCATTCTTAATCATTCCATACACAGCTCTCGTAATCAGATCTTTCGCCATCCAATACGGGACCATCCCATCGTGCCATTGCAATCCATAATGATAAGCAGTCAACCAAGAAACGCAAGACTTTTCGGATTTTAACAATGCGTCCCATGGTATAGAATTTGTAAAAATGTAATGTGAGAGAACGTTCTTCTGTCTCAATACCGCCACTTTCTTCACGACAAATCTTCTTCTAACAATGAAACCTTGCAGGTCTACAAATGTTGGCACGACCATAACGAGTAATTTTTTGAGACTGCTTCTTATTACAAAACATCTTGATTTTTATATGGCAGTATTTTTACATGACTTTGCGCACTACGTTGGTCAATGGAGAACATTCAATCACGCGATCGTATATAATGAGACAGCAGGCGCTAGTATTTGCCGGTGCATTCTTTTTCGATTCAAATTCCAATCTCACATCAACGGTAGCGCTCTTAATAGACTCGTTTTGTCGCGAGCAGTCAAGGACAGCCATAGCATAAGATCTAAATGCTGCTACGTCAAACATCGGTTCCAAACATTTATGTTGATAATAAGACGGACGAAAACGTGCATACATGTCATACAATGGAGCATATTTGCCTTTACCAAAGTCTAGATTCATATCTTCGTAAGAATAAAATTCAGAGTTTAGATAAAGTTTTACATTGGTTTACATTTTACTGGTATCGAGGTATCTCTTGTCAGCTCTCATAATATTTTTTCTATTAGTCTGCAGAGCAAAAATGACATATCCGTAATGTGGTTAGTTACGGTGGACTCTTGGCTTCTTCAACAAAATTGACATTGTTCTTAATCGGTTGAGATTTCTCAGTATTTTTAACAATCTGTTTTAGAAGTTTGACGATGGGTTTAAACTGTTTCTCCAACGCTATATCTTCCTCTATTTTACTCAGTTTTCAAAGCATGATATTTTTTACGAATCAAATCGCTCGTTTTTGCAATCTGCTTTGCTATTCTCTCACGATCCTCGATACTGTTGTTGTTGTTCATGTTGGAGGAGAAACGTTGCTTACTTAACGTATCGTCAACAGCTAACCACGTTACGGTACCGCATAATCGTTAAATCCTTTTCCGTAGTTAAGCGCACTATCCTTGTCTATTACTAGGAATCTATACTTTTGTTGCCAACAAGTACTACACAATTCACAAAAATCTTCGTACGACATGTCGGTGTTTACATGATCGTTGTATACATGTTTAAGATTGGTACCATCTTGTTTGAATAAGATTAACAGATTTGCATTGTCACGTATAAGATGTTTTGATATCTTTGCATACGTCTGACAGAGATAGAAGCTGTCAACATCCATGTGACGACCCATTGCAAAGTACTCTTTTATAACATCTTGCTTGTCACATGCCACGTCATCAAAGATAAAAATGGAATTCGGAAGCGCCTCGTTCGGTGGAACGATGTCGCTGTTGTTGGAAAATGTAAAATAACCAATTTCATCTATCGGTGTCAATAAATTCTCCAAGTGATATTTCGGCTGTTGCAGTGATTTTGAGTACACGTACACGTTCTCGAAGCGCACACCATGTGGACTTTCTATTAAGCTTATCAACACGTTTGTTTTGCCACAGTTTGATGGACCACAGATGATACCGCGTATAGAAATCGGTAACATGTTTCCATGCTTGCGCATTTTTTTCTCAGACGTTAACTGTATTTTATCATCAAAATTTATCGCTTCAATCACCTGTGGCTGTCGCACAAACCGCATATTTGTTCTCTCTGTTACACTCTCTCTCTCTCTCTATAACGATAAAAAGAAAATGAAAAAACGATACCGAGAGCTGGCCTATTTATAGAAGCGCGTTGAGCGAAAGAACTCAGTATACAAAATGTTTCGTGTTGGATAACTGCTATATACTCAGTTTAACGATTAATAAAAAACTGTGTTGAATGTCGAAGAAACGTAAGGGTTGTGGTTTATTGAACAGCGCGATATATGGACTTCCTTTCGAACTGCATATCCCCGGATATCAGTTTTGCGGTCCGGGAACGCATTTAGAAAAGTGATTGACTAGAGGCGATCGAGGCATTAATTCGTTGGACGCGGCGTGTTGTGAGCACGACATAGCCTATTCGCAAAGCAAGGATCTCGCTAAACGACACGTGGCCGACGATATACTCGCAACAAAAGCGCGAAAACGCATTACTGCAAAAGATTCGACTCTCTCGGGGAGAGAGCTGCTGCTGCAACCGTTTGGGCGGCTATGAAGACTAAGACAAAACTCGGCATGGGTTTGAAAACAAAAATGAAGAAGAAAAAGAAAGCAACGACGAAAAAACGAATACTTCCGGTGGTGAAACGCGGTGGTTTCCTACCAATTTTACCGCTGTTGGGAGTCCTTGGTTCAGTTCCTGGTGGAACGGCGGGATTCGCGAAAGTGGTCAACGATAATAAAGAGGCACAGCGTCAACTAGAAGAACTGAAACGCCATAATCATGTCATGGAAGGTGGTGGAGTTTATCTTGCTCCATACGAGCACGGACGAGGAATCTCGAGAAAAAAAAACGTCAAAAAAGAAGCATTAAAAATGCCAAAGGGCGCGACTACCAACGTACAACTGCAACAACTGACAAACCGTATGCGCATTCCATATTTCAGAGGTGTTTTCATGCGTACTACCTTACGAACAGATAGAGTATATAGAAACGAGAGCGGTATCGTGAATTTGGACAACCCTAAGGGACCTAGCACTCATTGGGTGGCGTATGCAATAAGAGGGAATCGCGTTATATATTTCGACAGTTTTGGTAACCTTTGTCCACCGAGAGAATTGGTGTGATATCTAAACGTGACACAAATTGAGTACAATTGCAAGGCTTATCAACGTTACAATCAAAACAATTGTGGACAACTTTGTCTGCAATTTTTACAAACGTTGAAGATCAGTTAAAAAATTGCACTGTTTGAAACTCAGTACTCGCTCAGACATGTCACTGACGTTTACACTGACAAGCAAAAGTAGCATCCTCGTGGTAAGCTACTTTTCAGCCGTAGATTTGAGCGATGATGATTACGAGCTCGGCTTGACAGACTTTGAAACCTACTACACAATACCTAATGTAAACTCATCAAATAATAAATTTTACTATGACAAGGATGATAAGGAAATTATCATTCCCGAAGGATCGTATGAACTGCGTGACATAAGCAAGTATCTGAAACGTGCAATTTTACAATCTCATCATCTTGATGTCGATGGTATTTCGATTACAACGCCGGTTGTCCGCGGTGATATAGTGTTCGATGACGGTGAGAAAGGAGAGTTCCCGATAATGATCCGTGCGAATAACAATACGATGAAGAGTAAGGTCAACTGTGCCTATCAAATAAATTTTACCAAACCCAATAACATTGGCTCGCTGCTAGGATTTTCATCGAGTCGTATACTAGAGCCTCAACAGAGGCATGAATCAGATGCACCGATAAATATTATTTGCATAGAATGCAACGTAACCACCGGGCGTACAGCAACGATAAGTGCGTGCACACGATACACGAATTTTCACCGAGGGTGCCACCAGGATATAAGATATCGGAAATGCCATCACAGATCATTTACCTTCCAGTCATCGCACGGAGCATTTCAGACTTAACGATTCGCATTGTGGATCAAGACGGTCGATTGCTCGATTTTCGCGGAGAGGAAATCACTGTTAGACTGCACGTACGGAGACAGAGACAATAACGTGACATGTTCGTGTTCAACGAACAGGTAAAACAATCAAGAAACACAAGTTATAACAAAGAGACGACAACGACGACAACGCCAATCAAGAATATTCAATTGCCTGGCAAAAGGAAACTCACCGCATCAAACATACAATTTTTGAAATCATTGGAATTCACTGTACGAAATGGTTGATATCTTGAACGTTAAAGGTGAGCCGATCTTTGACGATCGCATCAAAATAGAGACTCACACGTACAATCCGTATGCCAACACGACATTTGAGAATAGCGATGAGATAAGAATACCAATACAGCCGTAAGATTTATATACATTACCGTGTGAAAGTTTTCTCTACATCGAAGAAAGATTGACGACAAAGAATGCAAATGCCAATACGCCAGTACTTGGTTTTAATTGTGTGGGGTACATGTTTGATAAAATTCGATATGAAGTCAACGGTGTGGAGATTGATCGCTCTAGAAACGTTGGAATGACTAGTATGATGAAAATTTATGTATCAATGTCGGAGTTAAACATAAGAAATCTATTACATGCTAAATTTCCATATGGGAATAGAATAGAAACATTTGATGGATATTTTAATTTTTGTGTACCTCTTAACGTGCTGGGATTTTGTGAAGATTACAAACATGTGATAGTTAATGCTCGTCATGAGTTAATTTTGATACGAGCGTGCAATGATAACAATTGTCTTGTGGGAGATCCAGCGATGGAACCAAAACTTGAATTATTCAAAGTGCAATGGCATATGCCTCATGTTATGTTAAATGAAGTCAACAAACTATCCATGTTGCGAACCTTGCAGAACGGGCGATACCTGAGTGTGAGTTTCCGTTCATAGGATCTATATGAGTATCCTTTATTGCCAAGTACGACGATGGGCAGTTAAGACTGCAACTCAGCTAGAAAAACCACGATATGTCATTTTTGCTCTGCAGACTAATAAAAAAAATATTATGAAAGCTGACAAGAGATACCTCGATACTAGTAAAATAACCAATGTAAAACTTTATTTAATCTCTGAATTTTATCCTTACGATGATCTGAATTTAGACTTTGGTAAAGGCAAATATGCTCCATTGTATGACATGCATGCACGTTTTCGTCCGTCTTATTATCAACATAAATGTTTGGAACCGATGTTTGACGTAGCAGCATTTAGATCTTATGCTATGGCTGCCTTGACTGCTCGCGACAAAACGAGTCTATTAAGAGCGCTACCGTTGATGTGAGATTGGAATTTGAATCGAAAAAGAATGCACCGGCAAATACTAGCGCCTACTGTCTCATTATATACGATCGCGTGATTGAATGTTCTCCATTGACCAACGTAGTGCGCAAAGTCATGTAAAAGTACTGCCATATAAAAATCAAGATGTTTTGTAATAAGAAGCAGTCTCAAAAAATTACTCGTTATGGTCGTGCCAACATTTGTAGACCTGCAAGGTTTCATTGTTAGAAGAAGATTTGTCGTGAAGAAAGTGGCGGTATTGAGACAGAAGAACGTTCTCTCACATTACATTTTTACAAATTCTATACTATGGGACGCATTGTTAAAATCCGAAAAGTCTTGCGTTTCTTGGTTGACTGCTTATCATTATGGATTGCAATGGCACGATGGGATGGTCCCGTATTGGATGGCGAAAGATCTGATTACGAGAGCTGTGTATGGAATGATTAAGAATGATGACATCGATGGTGACGACGGCGATGACGACAATGAAGATCTTGTATATGTTAAGAGAGATGAAAAACAAGAGTGGTTGAAGGATATGCTGGATGCTGATGCGAGAGATAATAAAGTCATCAACACCATGGATGCTGATTACGAAGACATGGAATCTTTGAATAAATTAGATGCTACTAACACTATACAATGTGGACAACATGTTAAGAATTGCGCATTACAAAATGTATTCAAAATGTATAATTGGTGGTCACAACGCCAAAAGAAAAATTGTATTAGTTGAAAAAATAAAAATATAAAATACATAAATATATATATATATATATATATTTTTTTTTTATCTTTCTCTATCACGATAGTTAAGAATCAATAGTGGTATAATAATTCAATAATAGTACGATTATGGAACAACTCGGTTCGATAGACGTTCGATCATGAATCAATGTGGTTTGATAGACGTTCAATTGATGTTCAATTATTGATCAATGTGGTTCAATAGATGTTCGATCATAGAACAACATAGTTCAATTGATATTCAATTAATGTTGAATCGTTGTTTGAGTATATATTATTACCATAGAAGATAAAGCGTTAGTCATACTATGCGACCGAAAACATAATGTGTGTGGGCAAGAGAGAGAAAACCATGTACAATAGCCTTAACGTGTGCGAGCGAGAGTGCACAGGAGGGCGGGAGACAGAGAGAGAGAGAGGGAAGAGCTAAACGTTTATTCCCAAATAATTGTTATTTGCTAAATTAATTTTAACAAATTAATATAAAATTTATATTAAATTGATATTAGATTAATATTGACCTAATATAAATATAATAAAAATTCATATTAATTTATTAAAATTAGTTTAGTAAATAACAATTATTCGGGAAAACTATGTGAGGGAAAACATAACGTGTGTGAGTGTGAGAAATAACCATATATAATAGCCATAATGTGTGCAAGCGAGAGCGCGCAGGAGGGAAGGAGACAGAAAGAAAGAAAGAGAAAGCAATACGTTTATTCCTAAATAATTGATATTTGTTAAATTAATTTTTAATAAATTAATATAGAATTTATATTAAATTGATAATAGGTTAATATTAACCTAATATAAACATAATAAAAATACATATTAATTTATTAAAAATTAATTTAGCAAATAACAATTATTTAGGAATAAACGTTATTGTGGAGAGAGAGAGAGAGTGAGAATTATTCGGGGGCCTTATGGTAACGGTGGTGGGGATTTCTCCAACAACTCAGTACCGAATACTTCGAAAGGCATCCTCGAGCCGTCTTGTAGGCAAATGAGTTTGCGCGAAACAATTTTTTATTCGACCTGTTGGGTTTCTGCTATTAAATAAGGACGTAATTTGTTGGCAATATAAATTGCATTTTGACACTACGCTGTCTCTTTTCGCTGCATGTAACAAAAAAAGATTGATGTTAGACTAAATGTTTAGCACACTTATAGCCATGTCTTAAGAAAATTATGTATATAATACATAATATTAAAATTATATTTTCATGTTGAACATGAATATAGCAATATTTTCTAGATAATATGGATTAAATTCTTTATTCCCATCGCGCATTCCCATAAAACGCAAAAATTTTTCATAGTTTTTCCATTCTCGTTTGCTTATATTTGCCTATAAGATAGGCAAATACAAACTTAAAATATAGTCAGCACACGATAAACGCCTCTGCTATTTAATTAATAATAGTCAGCACGGGATGGTTTCGATAGCGCACATCCCGATAGCCCACCAACCAATCATCTTGACTTATCTAACTCAACCTACAAAAAATCTCTAGGCATCTGCCATTGAGAGTTATTTGTGTGCTATCGGGATTTGCGCTATCGGGACCCGCCGAGTCAGCACACGATAAACGCCTCTGATAATTAATTAAAAGTAGTCAGCCCACGGTAAACGCCTCTGATATTTAATTAGTAATAGTCAACACACGATAAACGCCTCTGATATTTAATTAATAATTAGCACACGATAAACGCCTCTGATAATTAAAAGTAGTCAGCCCACGATAAACGCCTCTGATATTTAATTAATGATAGTCAGCACACGATAAACGCCTCTGATATTTAATTAAAAGTAGCCAGCCCATGGTAAACGCCTCTAGTAGTAATTAAAAATATGATTATAATTCACGGCTTACTGCTGTAGACAGTCTATGGCGACGGAAATCTTTTGACATTACATTGTCTTATGATAGGTATCCTACACCTGTCTATACCAGTGCCTCTGCATTCTAATCTCCAATTTTCTTTTGGACAGGGTTAGGTTGACCAAGACGCCGCAGTTGACCACGTTGTGTCCTGCTTTTTTCAGGATACATTATCGTAGCGCGTTGCCACTTTCCTTCCCACAGCGTTTTCAAAAGATACGTACACGCACCGATAAATGTGATGTCCCTTGGTGCTAACGCTCAGCTGTTACACACACACACAAAGTCGCGCACGTACGGTTTTACGGTAGCACGGTGTAGATCAGGGAGCGGGCATAAAATGCTGGGGGGGAGGGCGCTGCGATCATCATGTATCTTGCTCAGGCGAGAGAGAAAACATGACACAACATGAATATATGGATACATAATGGAAGTAAGAATGGTATGCGCGAAATTTGGAAATTACGTCCCTTTTTCGCGTCTAAGTACCGTTTATCCCACAGGCTTGCTAACTACGAAAAACTAAATGTTTGATAATATCAGGTTGCTATAACTGTCCTGATTGAATCTTTGTCACACCTTACTATATGTGCGTTGTGTCCTTTTTCTTTGATATAGAATGCTTACACATAAAGTATACGAATGCACTTAAAACAGATGCATTGTCAATGCATGTTTTAGTGTTTTAAACAAATTATGTGTTCTTTCAAATTTATAATAGAAAATTGCAATAACGTTAGTGAGATCACTAAAAAAAAAAATAAAAAATAAAAAAAATTATTTTCGGTTCTACCAAAAAAAGTAACGTAAATCATAAATAAATGTAAATAAAATGTAAATAAATTTTGTACATTATAGTTACGCATCAATTTATCAAAGGATTGCTGATAATATACTGTGATATTAGTATATGAAAGTATATGGTATACAGTTTTTTTCATATAAACAAAAATTGTTGATTATTATCTTATTTTACTATCCTTAAAATTAATTTTTTTTATTATTATTTTTCATATAGAGCCTCTGTAGCCAACTCCGATTAATTTAACCGCGGCCAATTTATTGTATTAGAACTGATCAATCACATTTGTCGTTTAGAAGTGTATATAAAAAGTTTCTTTCATATAAACACAAGTCGTTTATTATTATTCTTCATTATATTATCTTTTCTCAATTATCATCATTAATATAGTTTATATACTTTTATAATTTATATAATTTATATACTTTATTATTATCTTATATATGGCATTTATCGTTAAGTTAAATTGACCAGAAACAATCAATCGCGATTGATACAGAACCGATCATAAGAAGATTGTGAAACTAGTTCTTATAAATTGGAATAACATTGCAATATTCTTTGATTGAAAAGTTTGTTTAAAAGCCTGTGTCCACGAAGCTAAAAATCGGTTCGAATCTCAGATCTAAAAGTATGTAACTAAACAACGTTTAGTTTTTACGGAAAAACAACAAACTGATTGATTACAACAGTTCTCGGTCCAAGAAGTCGGACCAAATTCTAACGTGGACATAGATCTCAACATTTTCTTTTCAAAACTATCGATATCTTTTCTAAGTTTTTTTTTATGTCGAATGCAATATACATTTTATTATAATTACACAATAAGTGCAATTGTACGAACATTTATGTATACGATAAAAAGAGATCGATAAAATATAAAATGACGTGCGTTCAACGAAGACAATCATATTTAGTTGTAACAACTTTACAAAGTTAAACATATGTAAAAAATTTAATATTTTTGTTGACGTTCTTAAAACACTTATTATAAATTTTTATGGCAAATATATTTTTTGTGTTCTTGAGAAATTGTAATTTAACTTGTAATACAAGAGCATTTTTAAACTTTCTAAGATTTTCTTTAAATTGTTATATATAATTTGTAAATTATTTTTAAATATTTAATGCTAAGTAAGTTATTATACCAAAATAAAAGGAAGTTTAGAAATGCTTTTGTATTATTAATCAAATTAAAATTTTTCAAGAACATAAATGATACATTTGTTATGAAAATTTTCAATAAGTGCTTGAAGAACGTCAGAAAAAGTATTAAATTTTTTAACTATGTGTGTGTCCAATTTTAAATTAATTTAATTGTAGAAGAGCATTTTTTAATTTTTTGATTTTTTTAAATTATTAGATTTTAGGAAAAAAGAAATTCTTGTTCCGAGGAATTGAACCTGGAACCTTCAGCATAGTAGTGAAGAATCATGACCGTTTAACCACAAAGATCAATTTACAATTTTTATTTCATAACGGTACTATGGTTGCTAAAAGTATTTCATATTTTTTTTGAGAATGCTTAAAAAACGGGTTCTATCGCAGTCGTATAATTTAATAAATACTGTCCTATCTAGATTTTCCTACTAACTTACATATATAGATAATTGTATGTACAATTATTTATGTACATATATATAAGTAAGAAACGTGTACATATATATATATATATATATATATATATATATATATATATATATATATATATATATACATACCTACATATGTCTCGCGCGCGCGCGTCGCAACTCGGATACGCAAAACAAAATTCTGAAATCGTTTTGCTAATTGTAAGCTGTGCA
This sequence comes from Solenopsis invicta, assembly GCF_016802725.1. Classification (NCBI taxonomy): domain Eukaryota; kingdom Metazoa; phylum Arthropoda; class Insecta; order Hymenoptera; family Formicidae; genus Solenopsis; species Solenopsis invicta. Next base: position 14,775 of record NW_024105269.1, read on the forward strand.
GTGTTGCCAGCTTGTCTTGTAATGAGAGAAAGCGAAAACGCTCGAGACAAAAGAGGATAGGTCGAGAAGAAGACAGACTGCTTGAGAAAGAAAAAAACAATAGAAGAGTTCTCCATTCGTCGCCTTGGCTGCTGGACGCTGCGGTGCGGTTGAGTCGGAGAAGATTCTTCTATTTCTTTCTCTCTCAAGCGTTCCCTTTTTGTCTCCAAGTATCCTCTAACATTTCGAGCTGTTTGCTTTCTTCTCGTTATAGCTGTAGATACATAATTTCCGATCTCGATCGACCATGCGACTAAAATTTTTCAGTATTGCATTAACGAGAGAATTTTGGTTCTAGTCATTGATTTTATGAAATTGGATTTGATTGTAATATTCATTCATACATGCGATAGAATCCGTTGTTCAAACATTTTCGAGAAAAAGATCAAATACTTTTAGCAGCTATAGTACCGTTACAGAAGAAGAATTTCAAATTGACCTTTGTGGTTGAACGGTCGTGATTCTTAACTTGGTGAAGGTTCCAGGTTCGATTCTTCGGAACAAATTTTTTTTGTAAAATGTATTTAAAAAAAATCAAGAAATTCAAAAATGCCTTTCTACAATTAAATTAACTTGGATATAAAAAATATGTAAAAATTTCAATATTTTTTTGACGTTTTTAAAACACTCCTTGTAAATTTTCATGGCAAATATATTTATTGTGTTCTTAAAAAAATTTAATTGAATTGATAATAGAAGAGCATTTTTAAATTTCCTAATATTTTTGTATAATAATATTTTAAAAGAATATTTATTTTTAACATTAATTCAGCATTAATTTAGTATTTATTTTATATTAATTGTTTGTTTGAAACAGAAATTTAAAACAATGTTTATTTAACATTTATTTATATTATTTATTTGGAATACCAATTTAAAATTAAAGTGTTCTTATATTTAATTTAATTATTGTATCATATTGTAGCATTGTTTCCAGTTGCATATCTTATTGTTATTTTTTTATTTTTTAACAAATGAGATATGCTTCCCTCTATTATGTCATAATATGTCAATATTTTATATGCATTTTAAACGGATGCGTTTAATGCAGAATTAAAATTTAATAAAGTAATGTTAAACTTATAATATAAAAAAAATAAAAAAATTTTCTCATGGCACTAAAAAAGTTTTACGAGCCTGAGTAAGGTCGATAAATTAGGTTGTTGTAATGATCTAGTGATACGCTTTGCTAGCAATTCAATTACAACGCCGCCGATGGAATATCGAGCAACTAAACTAGTGTTCTTCGCACCAACACTACGATAAAATTACATAAACAATTTTCATACACTTATGGCTGCGGTCCATTTAGTACTTCTGAACGCTCTGAATGCTACGCTCTAAACGCTACGCTATGGCTTTGTTTACACCGAATACTTGATACGCGTAATACTTAGTAACTTTCTATTTAATTATCTTAATTTCGGTAATAAATTTAATGAATAGTATATTAAGCTGGTACAATATGAATCAAGATAATTAATTAAATATAGATATTGCGTATACATTTACACGTATTGTCGAAATTAAGACAATTTAATAGAAAGTTACTTGTTAGTAGAGTCCTATATAAAGAGAGAAGCGACATCGAACCCCCACCACAACCTTCAGTATCCAATTGAGTCCTCCACCATCATTTTGGGACCGCTCTAATGTCATCAAACACCATTCGTATCATTCTACGGCTGTGTTCCGTTTTTACTGGCAGTACTGAAAATTTATAGTTCATGTCACCTATACTATACATTTTCAGTACTGGCAGTTAATATCGGAACACAGCCTACAAACAGCTGTGGTCACAATATGGCTGCTCGCTTAGCCAATCAAGTATCAATCAGATTACCAATCAGAGCTTCGGACATCAATGTCGCTTCTCTCTTTAGCTTAACTAGCCGCGGTTTATCCAAATTTAATAATGGAATCAGTTCCAATTTTAGTAAATGTTTATAATAGGCCTAGTTTACACCGAGTACTTGATACACTAACTAGTAATTTTCTATTAAATTATCTTAATTTCGGCAATAAATTTAAAGAATAATATACTAAGCTGGTACAATATAAATCAAGATAATTAAATATATGTATCATGTATACATACATCGTCGAAAGTAAGGTAATTTAATAAAAAGTTACGAGTTAGTACGCGTATCAAGTGCTCGGTGTAAACTAGGCCATACATTCAACGATATAATATCTTATATACGAGGTGTGTTCAAAAAGTATCGCGAATTTTGAATTTTCGCGGGTTCCGTATATTCGAATTTCGATCTTTTTGTGGCGTTATGTTGGTACTCATGTCTCTCACTTATGCCGACAAGCTCGGCCATTTTGAATGTTCACTTAATTGTTGACAGCTGCTTTGCTTGCACGTGTTTTGGATCGTCTTCGATTTTTACCTATTCAAAAAAATGGATCAAAGAACCTGTATCAAATTTTGTGTGAAAAACGAAATTAAGTGCGCGGATGCATTCCGAATGTTGACTGTGGCATACGGAGAAGCTACCTTGGACCGAAGCAACGTTTATCGGTGGTACAAAATGTTCTCAGAAGGCCGAGAAGATGTGAACGACGAAGAGCGTGCCGGACGCCCGAGCACTTCAACAACAGACGAAAAAATTAATGAAGTGGAGAAAATGGTATTGGCCAATCGTCGAATCAGTTAGAGAAGTTGCTGAGGACCTAAACATATCGATTGGCTCGTGCCATTCGATTTTTATCAATGATTTGGGCATGAGACGGGTCGCCGCGAAATTCGTACCAAAATTGCTCAATTGCGACCAAAAACAGCATCGCATGAACATTGCTAATGAGATGTTGGACTCTGTCTGCGACGACCCAAATTTGCTCCAGAGGGTCATAACTGGTGACGAATCGTGGGTTTATGGTTATGACGTGGAAACCAAAGCTCAATCATCTCAATGGAAGCTGCCGCACGAACCAAGACCGAAAAAAGCGCGCCAAGTTCGGTCGAATGTGAAAGTTTTGCTGACAGTTTTCTTCGATTGCAGGGGCGTGGTGCATCATGAGTTCTTGCCACAGGGTAGAACGGTCAATAAGGAATATTACCTGCAAGTTATGCGCAATTTGCGCGAAGCAATCCGCCAGAAACGCCCGGATTTGTGGAAGAACAAAAATTGGCTTTTGCACCACGATAACGCCCCTGCTCACACATCGTTGCTTGTGCGCGACTTTTTGGCCAAAAACAACACACTAATGATGCCGCAGCCACCGTATTCCCCAGATCTGGCCCCCTGTGACTTTTTCTTGTTCCCTAAACTGAAGAGGCCCATGAAAGGACGACGTTACGCTACGCTTGAGGAGATAAAGACGGCATCGAAGGAGGAGCTGAACAAGATAAAAAAAAATGATTTTTTGAAGTGCTTCGAAGATTGGAAAAACCGTTGGCACAAGTGTATAATATCTCATGGGGATTACTTTGAAGGGGACAAAATAGATATTCATGAATAAATAAATAATTTTTGAAAAAACACAAAATTCGCGATACTTTTTGAACACACCTCGTATATGATGATGAGGAAGAAGAAATAGAATTTTGCTTAATGAGTTATGAATCGAAGAAAACAAAGAACGCCTAAAATTGAAGGTTATGTAGAACGTATTATCCCATCTCTCACTGCTATGGAATTCAAGAGTCATTTCAGATAAAGTCATAATTTTAATTTATTTTTTCTCGCGTAGCAGAAACAAAGAAAGTTAATGATAATAATTCCTTTTTATTGTCAATTGATATATCATGTTTAAACACGTATGAACACATATACGGCCCCAAACAGACTATTGATGAAGCCAACAGCGGTTTGAGCGCGAATCGAAATGCGGCTCAAGTCGTAATTTCCCGCCAAATATTGAAACGCTCCAGCTAACCCATCTCCCGAGATGAGGCAGTTAGAGCGAATCGAGAGCGAAAACGATGACGTATTGATGACTTAATAAGAGCTATTGGGAGCGTTCCGAAGCGTCAAATGGACCAGCCATATTAACGCTACGAATGCTCTGTAGCGTTTGAAGCGCTAAGTGGACCGCAGCCTATATCTGTTATACTAAAGCTTCTAGGATCATTTTGCAAGCGCCGTATTGTTCTTTGATTTAATTCACAATTTGCTATCTACTTATTTTATACACACAATGTGTACAATTTTTATATGAGCACATGTTGTCACGAGTCGGCTGCAGAAACCGACAATTATATTACAATTTTTTGATCAACTTTCGTCTTAAATTATAGCTAGTGAACTGTATTTTTGTCACTACTTTAATTGTATAAAAGGATTTTACGATCTGTTAAACCAATTAAGAGTTATCTCACACAACTCCTGCGTCTCTATCAACCTGAACAAAGGTCTGAAAGGCGCAACCATAGATATTCTAACAGACAGCCGAGCAGCGCTAAGGGTTTTCACAGCCCACACGTGCGACTCTTTTCTAGTCTGGGACTGTGTTACAAACCTCATGCACCTGGCCGGAGACAATCAAGTCGCACTGTGGTGGATCCCTGGCCATGAGGGCATCAAAGGCAATGTAGAGGCAGATGAACTTGCCAAGAAAAGGGCGAGCACGTTTTCTATAGGGCCAGAGCTCTGGTGTGGAGTGACTGTCAGCTACATCAAAAAACTAATACGTAACTGGAAAGAGAAGCAAAAGTCCTCTTACTGGAACGGCACAACAGGGCTTTTGTTTAAGCCAAAAAATTTATTTCATATTCGCCGCAAATAACGAGAGACGCACTGTCCTTAACCAAAGGGGATCCAGCTATCCTCGTAGGCCTGCTCTCAGGACACTGCCAGCTCACATACCACCTCAGCATAATCGGCAAAGCTGAGGACGACGGATGCCGATTCTGTATGGAGTCGGCCGAGAGGGAGGATCCCAGATGCGCACAGACCCAATTGGACCACCAATTATAGCGGCCGATGCCTAGAGTATTTCCGTTGGTTGGGTTAGATTAGATTACGTGATTGGTGGTGTCTGATCGGGTCTGGGACCCTGCCGGCCGCAAGACGGCTGAACATATAGGGTGTTTACGATAATCGGATCTCGGATTGGATTGAACAATGGTACTCAACGTAGGTATAGAAAATTTTCCTAGGCTAATCGGATTGACGATTGCTGTCTCAAATGTAATCCGATTGATGACGAAAGCGTGGAGACCGAGAAGCATGCTTGAAGAGTCTCATTATTTTTTTAAATAATAACACAAAAAATCAAAGATAAAGTTAAAAAGAATGATTTGAATTTAGATTTATTGTAATTTTTTTGTCTAAACACTGGATTTCGTTTAAATTTTTGCTTGTAAAAATTAATTAATCTATTCTAAAGTTTGTGGTTATATCGGAAACAAATCAAAATTAATAAAACAATTATTAATTATTAGGTACATATTAAAGCATATAATATTTCAAGCATATCATATAGAATTCCTGTTTATTATAAACTTAGTAAAAATAACTTTGAAGTTATTCAACTACATTATACATTAATCAATATTAATTTATATGTTAAAAATCAATAATGTCTCTGAAAATGTTTTTTTTATTTTTTTCCAGATCGTAAATAAACTTCAATTCCAAGAATAAATAAAAATTACTGGAAAATGGATTGACATGAAAAGGGCATTATTGAACATTATCAATTTGTGCTAACTTAAAATTTGTAAAATCTGCTATTCTTTGTTAGTTGTTCATTAGAGAGTAATAATATAAGAACGGAATATACATAAATAAAATTAAAATAATTGTATGCATATATGATGCGTATATTACATTTTCAAGCATGCTTTTCGGTCTTCACGCTTTCGTCATCAATCGGATTACATTTGAGACAGCAATCGTCAATCCGATTAGCCTAGGGAAATTTTCTATACTAACGTTGAGTACCATTGTTCAATCCAATCCGAGATCCGATTAGTTATCGTAAACACCCATAATGTGCAGCTGTCCTGCCATCGGCCACCTCAGACAGAAATTCATGAGGGTGTCACTCATTACCCCTGATCAAATTTGAGATCTTGAGCCTAGGCGGGTCGTGGCTTTCTACAAGAGCCTAGACCTGGCCCAAACCTGAGTAAGGGCATAGTCACAATAGATCTCATAGGTCGCGGTGACGACTTGGCGGCATTCGCTCGGGCCCTCTTGCCATTTATTATTACTATTATTATTATTATTATTATTATCTGGGCACAAAAATAAGCACGTATAGAGACCAATCCAGCATCGCCTTAAACAAGAAACGAGATTGTTATTTAACGATGTGAAAACCCGTAAAAAGAAAAATAATAGACGACCAATAGACTTGTGATAAACGTGATGTGAAAGATGACTAAGGCCGGTATTCATAGGCTACGGTCCACTGACGCTACAAATGCTTCTAAGTTTTTTCGATTGGTCAATTTGTAAAATTCATTGTTCTGATTGGTTAATCAAACGCTTCAAAGCATTTGTAGCGTTAAGTGGACCGCAGCCATAGTTGATTCTTATATTTAAGATCGTCTTAAGTATCACCTTAAGATGCCATTAACCAATCAGAGAGCCATATTAGCATCTTAAGACGTTCCTTAAGACAACCTTGAAATAAGACTCGACTATGAATACCGGCCTAAGATACTATTAAGCCTAGTTTACACCGAGCACTTGATACGCGTATGTACAGTGCGTTGCATTGATGCCTGGGGTACCGATTTTTAAGGACCACATTTTTTTCTTAGTTATTTTTACGTTTATGACCAAATGCTACTGTCAACGATCGCCGCAGCATTCAGTCATGAACATAAAAATAATCAAGAAAGAAACGTGGTCCCTAAAATCAGTACCCTAGGCATCAATGCAACGCACTGTACACCCAACGACTTTGATTCTGTCCATGGAAAAATTTTTCAAACTAAAAAGTCGCTATCTTTCTATACACTTACAGTTTATGATTAACGTAACGATAAGCTTTAGTCGTTTCATTAAGCATGAACTGCAAGTATGTAGAAAGTGGTGACTTCTCAGTTTGGAAAATTTTCCCATGAACGGAATCAAAGTCCTTGGGTGTACAGTCGTGAGCTAAAAGGTTGCAACACATTTTCTTCCATGGTTTTTGAAATGTAAACTTGCTTATCGGACGGCGAACGTAATTGGTTCTTACCTGTGGATCCAACCAATTACGTTCGCCGATAGATGAGCAAGTCTACATTTTAAAAACCATCAAAAGGAATGTGTTGCAACCTTTTAACTCACGACTGTACTAACTCGTAACTTTCTATTAATTTATCTTACTTTCAACAATGCGTGTATACGTGATACATACATTTAATTATTTCAATTCATATTGTACAGTGCGTTGCATTGATGCCTGGGGTACTGATTTTAGGGGCCACGTTTTTTTCTTGGTTATTTTTATATTTATGACTGAATGCTACGGTGATCGTTGACGCGGGCAGCATTCGGTCATAAACGTAAAAATAACTAAGAAAGAAACATGGTCCTTAACATAGGTACCCCAAGCATCAATGCAACGCACTGTACCAACTTAATATAGAGGGCATTCCGTTTCTCGTACCGAGTGCATAGACAGCAGGGGGTGTTTACGATAACTACCCAGTGAGAAATGACAGGTTGAAAAAACGTCAAATCAACGTCTAAAAAACCAGTTGATATAGACGTCTAAAATTTGGTCTATTAGACGTTTTTGTGTCTTCTAAATTAGACCACTATTAGACGTCTTAAAGACGTTTAATAAACGTTTATTAAACAACTATTTGACATTTATGTAGACGTCTTAAAGACGTTCAATAAACGTTTATTAAACGACTATTAGACATTTATGTAGACGCCTTAGAAACGTCTTATAAGCGTATTTAAACGTCTACTACGTTTACACGTCATCATTAATTGGGTTTAGCAACACTCGTAGTTATGAAACTGACCAATTACAGTCATTCCATTCTTCAGATGAATACTTGTAATTAACCAGTTTTATAACTACCGATGTTATTAAACTCGATTAATGGTGACGTATAAACGTAGTTTTAATAACGTTTATTTACATTCGTTTCTATTAATATACAGCTTTAAAAAACTTGTAAAAATGAATCTTGACCGAGGGGAAATTCACAGCCGGCATTGGTGTACAAAATTTCGGCAGTGGACTGCCGAAAAAAGTAAGCAGTGACCTATAATATTGACGGCATTGTCGTCAGTGGTTGGGGAGTGGTGAGCTCACTTCAGAATCGATCATGGGGTTGAGCACAAAAATTTTTGAATACTTCGGGAAAGCTTTAGAATTTTTGTGCAGGCATTGGCGTATGATAATGGACACGCGGTAGTGTTCATAATTGCATGGCATTGCCTTAATTTTAATATAGGATTGACGGCATTGTAGGCATTGACTAACAATAAGCATTGTCGGCAGTGTACAAAAATGTCGGCAGTGTTTTACAGCAATGCCAAAAATCGGCATTGGTGTACAAAATTTTGGGTTGTGAATTCCCCCTCGATCTTGACTAATCTTTTTCCGCCCAATAGTCAGTAAATAGTCGTAAAAAGCACATAAAATGAAACCATTCAGACAAGAAAACACACAGTTGAACTAAAATTTCCGACGTGGCATTTATAAATAGAATTTGAATAAAATAGAATAACAAAATCGCTTTAAAACACTTGTAAAAATGGGTCTTGACTATCCTTTTTCCGCCTGTCAGTAAATAGTCATTAAAAGTACGTAAAGTGATGCCTATTCAAACAGGAAAACACATGGATATTGAAAGGAGTGAAATATGCTTTTATGTATTACTTCAAAGAAACTTTACTTGCGGTCCATTCTTACAAATTTGGTAAATATGAGATAAGTCAAATTTTCACAATGGAATATATAATAATGGAATGACATACACAACATTTTGTCGTCAATCTGTCACGTTTCTACTATAGCTCTAATTTTGTCCGCGACGAAACGTTACTACCGTCAATACGGAGTTCTCGGTGAGGCGTCAGGAGTCTTAACAGGAATATATGCAATTTCTTGCTTCCGATGTGGAGCTTGCTTCAACCAATTTTGACATGCTCTCTTCAGTTTATTAATGTCACAATTTTCTTTTTTATTACACATCACAGCACCTGAAATGAAAATTTATATTATCGTGGAATTATTTCTAAAAATATCTGTAATCAACGTGCAGAAGAATATAAAAATTTACCTTGAATTAGGTCCCACATATGACATTGTTCAAGAGGAATTTTTGATGAATTGGGATCAAGACCTTTAAAATTTATGTTTTTTGCCAAACAGTTGTACATTAATTTTTTCATCACATTCATCGTTGCTTTTGTTTCATCTGGATCACTTCCATAAAAACTAATATATTTAATCTATAAAAATATAAGAATAAAGGTCTAAGGATATAATTTAGAAAAAAACAGAATACAGAAAGAGCTAGGATCATAATCATAAATAGAATAAATAATACAAAAAAGGTACACCCACGGTCATCGATTCTGTCGCTCGGGAAGTTTTCCAAACTGAGAAGTCACCATCTTTCTACATACTCGCAGTTCATGATTAATGTAACGACTATAGCTTATTGGTCGTTATGTTAATCATAAACTGTATGTAGAAATTTAAGATAGTGACTTCTCAGTTTGGAAAATTTTCTGAGGGACAGAATCGATGACGCTGGATATACTGTGAAATTAAAAGTATTTTAAAACGTATAATAAGAAAAGAGAACACAATTTTTTTAAATACTGAGTGTATATATAATCATTATGTATATGTCAATATAATTTACCGTAGCTGACATATTTTCTGGCTCTCTCAAGTATTTCTCAAATTTTCGAAGATCATTTATAGATTGTAGAGGTAAGGCAGGTAAATTATTGGGTCTATTTATTTTTTTCTCATGAGGCAAAAGGAAAGTCATTAATTTTGTTTGATTTATTATTGATACATCAAGCTTGCTGCTGATTTCGTCCATTCTAAGATATATATTGTTTAGAATTGTTTTTATATCTTGGTCAAAATCTGTAAATATAATGTACTTTTAGAGAAAGGAAGACTAATTATAGATCGAATATTTATGATATAAAAGTTAATCAAGATTATTTTTTTGTTAATAATACCTAAATTCACAGAATGTCTTTCTAAAGATGGAAGTGAAGTTTTTTTGTACTCTTTTCTTTTCCTTACAACTTCTGTAGTACAATCTGAGTTTAATTCTGTGTTAGATGACTCCGTAGACATTAAGTTTTTGGGAGAATCAGGGATGTCAGAAGTTCCTTCTGAATCAAATCTTTGCTGGAATTTCTTCGTTTGTATTGAATCTGCATCAAACTCATCTGCCAATTCAGATGAGTTACTAGAATAAGATTGTTGTATGATTGAAACATTATTTTGCCTCTTTCTTGTATCTTGCATTTCCTTTTCTACTGATATTTTAAAAGGAAAAGTCTCTGCTATAATAGATTTCTCAGAAGAGCAAACTTGTTTCGGAATATTTGTAGAAGAAAAATGCCCCACGTTGGTCTCTTCAAAATAATTTGAAACCTCTTGAAAATTACTATGAGACGAAGACTTTTTTTGTTTGTTATCACTTCTTTCTTTTCTTGTATCAAGTTTAGATTTAACTTTTTCAAATACAGCTAAATTCTTAACTTTAGCATTATCAGTTGATATTACGTTCTTTGAAGAAATGTCTTGTTGAGTAGATATCTTATCCACATCAATGAAATTAGTAGAAGACGTCTGATTCTTTTTATTAATTAAAGGTTGGTCCCTTAGATTTTTGTGTACATTATCAGAATCGGGAACAGGCTTCCGATTACAATCTGAAATACAACTATCTCATAGAACTTTTGTTTTCCGTTTCAGAATATAAAAAAAAAGTTAATATCTAACAGCGTTTTTGATTGCAATGGATTGAATCAATTTTTAATCGATATTGTATAATATCACATACTATACTTTGCTCTCTTCATTCGATTACATTCATGTCGGCTTTAAATCGATATCATCACAATTTTGTTAATATTTTCGTTATTATTTGATCTCAGATCGATTGAATTTATTGCAGTCAAAAATGTAATAAATAACAAGAATTTCTGATAAATTGAATTCTCATGCGTAAGTTTAACAAGTAGCAATAAGCATTACGAATAAAATGTTCGGCAACAGGTAGAAGAAAATTTAAAGAATAATTCTAAATGATAAAGAAAAAATTAAGAATAACAAAAATGCGATATCAAGGTTTCAATTTTTAAATATAAATATTTAAATATTTACATAAAAATATTTAAAGCACGTGAATATTTAAACATTTGTAACTATAATAGAAGCGAATTATTAACTGCAATTTTATTTTTTATATTTTATTATTTAGAATTACTTTTTAAATTTTGTCTAGAATGTTACTGAACATTCTGTATATTGAACATTTCATTAAAATATCATATATTTATATTATACATACAAAAATTATTGCAATAGAAGAAAAAGCATAAAATTTCATTGAATTAAATCTTACCAAAAACAAAATCTTTTACACTGGCTTTTGTGATCTGAGATGTAAACGGAACTTTCGGAGGTGCAGGAAATTTGCTCTTCTTTCGAGTTTCAGGATCTGAATCACCATCACTTTGTATGACTTTAGAAAATCGCTTTCTTTTCCCTTTCCTAAGTTCTTGTTCCGTTTCATAAGCTGAATTTTCTTCGAAACCTTTTGCACCTCTTCTAGCGTCGAGATAAAGATCTAAAAATATACAGTTGTATGTAATAATTAGGGATGTGCCGGATATCCGGCAACTATCCGGTATCCGGCCTATCCGGCCGTTTTGTACTATCCGGCCGGATAGCCGGATATCATTAGTATCCGGCCGGATATCGGATCCAAATTTGATATTTAAAATTGGCGTCATTATTAATGCTGGATTCGAGACGCAGAGTCCTCTAGGAACAAAGCTAATCATTTTTTATCAGACTCTCTTTTGTACAATCTTTTTAAACGTTTATTTTCAATAACGGTGAAGTAGAGAACCTCTAAAGAGAGAGAATCACCAACTGGGGTCACGTGACCGATTCTGTGATTGGCTGACATAACTGTAAAGATTTTGCATTGCGACGTCAATTCATTGGCCGGCACAAATCACGCGGAACCATCGATGGTTCCTCGCGACGAAGCACATCAACGCATTGATTCTAGAGATTTTCTAGGTGAAAGGCATTAGTGTTTTTCTAACCTAACTTACGAGAAGATACAATAGCAAAGTGATTAGTGAAAATTATCGATAAATTTATCTTCCACATGGTGTAGATGACCTGAAGAATATATCGTTCATTTTATTGTTGCATTTAATTATAAAATATAATGGCACAAGGAAAATCCAACGTATGGAAATTTTTTAAAATATGTAGTGATGATGAAAAAAAAGCAGAATGTTCACTTTGCAAAGCGTCGCAAAAAAAAATTATGAGAGGAAAAACGCCTAAATTATTTTCTACAAAACCTTTATGGAATCACTTAAAAAGTAAACATCCATTGGCAATAGAAAACATGGATGGAAATACAGATCCTGAAACTGATCCACCAACTTTAAACTTAAACTCTTCATCATCAATTTCACACTCAAAATCTCATCAGCCTACTTTACAATCTTTAATTAAGAAAAAAGAAATGTGGTCTTTGGATGATCCAAAAGCCATGAATATAACCAAAAAGATCTGTGAGTATTTTTTATTTTTATATATATTTAAGAGAAACGTTATATATTTTATAATATTATTATAAATAAATATTAAATAATTAAATATTTATTCTAATGCTAAAATTTGTAAATAACATCAACGTCAAATTATGTCTAATATTGTTTCTAATAAATAAACGTTCGATTTATAATAATAAATTAGTTTTATAAAGTTTAAAATTGTCAATTATTTATTTTTGTTATCTTTTAGGCGAAATGATGGCTCTTGATGCTGAACCATTCGCACTAGTTGAGCGAAAAGGCTTTCAAAGATTAATAAAATATTTGGCACCGCAGTATCCATTACCTTGTAGAACATATTTTTCTGAAAAAATTATGCCACGTTTGTATGAAAATTTGAAAACATGTATTAAAGAAAAATTAATTACTGCGATAAATATATCGTTCTCCACCGATATTTGGACTAGTCCAGCAAACAACGAGTCATTTATAAGCCTGACAGCTCATTTCATACGAAGTGATGATATGCATAGAGAAATACTTGTACTCAGCGCGAAACACTTTCCTGATAGTCATACTGGTTTCAATATCGGTCAGATATTAAATGATGTGATGGAAGAATGGCATATAAGTTCTAGTCAAATTCATCTCATTTTAAGGGATAATGCTTGTAACATGATTATAGGAACTGGTATGTACTTTTAAACAATTTTACAAATACATAGTATTCGTTTTGCAAAAATGTAACTATGATTAATTGATTAATTGATTAATTGATTTAAAATTATTGATATTGACAATTTTAACTTACAGATATGTTAGGAGAGAGTGTAGGATGTTTTATTCACACTTTACAACTCGTGATTCATGATTGTATTTTTAAAAATCGAAATTTTGTTGAAATTTTGGGGAAATGTCGAAAAATTGTTGGACATTTTAGCCATTCTTCACTCGCCTGCTCGAAACTCAAAAACATACAAGAAAATTTGAAATTGCCAATTCATAAGTTAATCCAAGATGTTACTACAAGATGGAACTCAACATTTTATATGTTGTCAAGACTTCATGAACAACGACAAGCGGTAACTGCATATGCTGCGGAGAAAGATATACCAAGCCTTACGGCTATGCAATGGAATATGGTAGAAAACGTTATACGTGTTCTCCAACCGTTTGAAGAAATGACTAAAATGGCCAGTTTAAATTGTGAAACAATTGGATACGTTATTCCAGCAATTGTTACTCTACACTCGTATCTTTCAAAACGACAAAAGGATACTGGAGTAATGATGTTGAAAGAAGATCTCAAAAAAGCGATGGAAGAACGATTTCTTAATCCTATAGGTATTGTTATAATGTTTACTACTTTAATAAATTTTTATTATTATTTTTTCTTCAAAATAAATAATTTTCTATTGTTATGTAGGACTCAATGTCAAAGATCAAAAATGTTTTGTACTCGCTACCGTATTAGATCCAAGGTTCAAAACAAAATTTTGTCCAGACGAAAATAAGGCCAAACAGTGGATTATTGAAGAATTACTAGAAGTGAATAAAAGAGTCACTAATGATACTGAAAACAATACGCAGAGTCATAACGTCAGCTCTCTTCAAGAACGAAATGTCATAAGCGAAACACACGAGGACATTTGGAAGTGTTTCGACGACATAGTAAATAATTCAAAATCTGATACTGATAATAGCAATCTTGATGATTCAGAAAGCATATCGTTTGAAAGACAACCAAGTGAGAGAAGTAAAAAGAAAACTGCTGTCTACAATGCTGAGTTAGCGAAATACCTCGTGTTACCATTGTCACCTAGAAATGAGGATCCTTTAATATGGTGGAAAATACATGCTTTGGAATATCCAAATCTCAAAATTTTGGTTATAAAATACTTGAGTGCTCCTCCTTCTTCTGTCAATTCAGAAAGACTTTTTAGTGCAGGAAAGTTAGTTTATTCTGATAATAGAAACAGATTGTCACCGCAGAATGCTGAAATGTTATTGTTCATCATGAAAAATTTATTAATATTAAACTACAATTTTTGAATGTTGAAACTATGATGTAAATAAAATATAAAATCATAAATAAATCTGATACTTTTCTTGGTTTTTATTATAATTATTTATATTTAATTTATTCTTATTAAAGAAAATAAAAAATGAAATAATAACATAACAAGTAATAATATAAAAAATTTATGTTATATAACTTTGACGATTATAAATAATAAATAATTAAATAATTATCACTTATATGAAGTATATTCTTCAGGAATTAGTACCGGATATCCGGCAAATATCCGGTATTCGGCCGGATAATTAGACTGCCGGATATCCGGCCGGATATTCGGTATCCGATTTTACATAATTGTCGGATATCCGGTATCCGATATCCGGCAATTTCACTATCCGGCACATCACTAGTAATAATCAAGTTTAAGAGACAAAATAAAATTTTGAATATCTCAAAAC
The DNA here is from genome assembly GCF_016802725.1 of Solenopsis invicta. Lineage (NCBI taxonomy): Eukaryota > Metazoa > Arthropoda > Insecta > Hymenoptera > Formicidae > Solenopsis > Solenopsis invicta. The sequence goes on from NW_024105269.1 coordinate 29,984, forward strand.
AGGAAAGATTTGAAGGAACTCTTATTAATAATTTCCTTTTACATTAATTGTTTTAATATAAAACTTTTAACAAGTTATTGATTATGTGTTTACTAATATGTGAATAATTATATTTAATAAACAGTTGTTATAAGAAAATAAGATGTTCCATTATATAATCAACAACTTTTATGTCATATGATGATTATAATGCAAAGTAAATTAGTAAATATATGTGTATACGGTTATACATAAAATGACGACATTTATATGAAGTAATTTTTAATTACTAAAAATATTCGGCCAGTATCGAACTGCAACATTGTGCCAATACTTGAAATCAATATCGGGCCAATCTCGATAGTTAGTATCGTGCCAGGCTTTAGAGCCAGCGTTGGTCCGATCTGATCACTCAGAATATTCGCCCAGTATTGGCTACAAGTGTCATGCCAATATCGAGTCTTGTTTGCCGATATTGACCCAATACTGGGCCGTTTGTCAATTCCTACATGGGACCTTTATCACATACACTCACACATGTATTCACGCGCGCGCACACATACATACATTACAAGACATAAGATTACGTTCCGTTTCACGTATGATGCGCATGATGTATCATTTCATCCTTGTTTGACATTGCAAGAATAAAATGAACATCATGCACATCATATACGTGAAACGGAATATAGTCAGACATTCACGCACTCATGCATACGCACGCATACGCATGCACACGTACGCATACGCAGCATGCATGCGTGCACACGCACGCATGCATGCTTGATAAAGTGATAAAGAACAAGCGCGATCTAAATTCAACGTTTTAAGGATATCACCGAAAGTCTAACTTTTTAAAAAAAAGGTTATAAAAACTGTTGTATATCACGATGTTCATAGTATTTCAAAGGAAAAAATATACTGGGCATTTTTGTCGTGTTTACAGAGTGTTAATATAAAAAACTTCTTTATTGTATATACATATAGATAAAGCCAAAAATATAATACTTACATGACTGTCCAACTTTATCTTCGCCACAACCGTTCTTGCTAAATGGGAACAATGGGAAGCAACACAACACACGCAACACCAACAACACCTTTACGTATCGTAAAACAATCTGCACTAAAATTCCGCTAACATCGGAAAACAAATGATAGGGAGATAGCGCGCGTGTAGGCCGGCTCAGCGCGCTTGCTCAACGGTCTCGAAGTCCGTTTTTTTAGCTTTGCACATGTAAAAGGTTCAATTGAAAAGAACAGACCTCGAGATGTTGTGTAACGCGCTCACATTTTAAAAAATATATTTGATGGAATAGCTGCACCAATTTAATAATTGTAAACTACAAAATTGAAAACTGATCATCGATCCCTTATTTAATTTCTTAATATAATTATAATTAAATGTATAACTTCATTATTAAATAAAAATATTATATGTATTTACATAAATAATTTATAATGTATCGAAAGTGAAAAAGAAAAATAAAATATAATAGTTAATGAGTTTTATGTTTTACAGTTGACAATTCTTGAATTTAATCGATCGATTAATTAAGTTAACCAGAAATAGTAAGATCAATAATGGAATTTCTATAAGAATGCTTTTACAGAAATTTAATTTTGGCAGTATTAAATTAGTCAGTAATTAATTTTACTTATTTTGAGTATTATGTACAAAAATACAAATAACATTGCTTTCAAGCATTTTCGAGAAAATCGCAATTAAAAAGTTTTGGGCATTTTATGAATAACTCTTGCAAGAAATATGATTTGGACGACAATAGAGATGATAAGTTGAAAAGACGTCTATTCGACGCCAATGTCATTGATGGTTGATATTAAGGCGATGCTAAACGTCTAGCATCGCCTTAATATCAACCATCAACGACATTGACGTCGAATAAACGTCTTTTCAACCTGTCATTTCTCACTGGGTAATCGGATCTCGGATTGGATTGAACAATCCGTTCGTTTTCTGTTCCTGAACTCCCTGAATTAGTGTGCACTTAAAATGAAATAGATATATATTTGAAAGTTAGTGAAAGCAAGAAGGAACGTTCCAGTGCAGACTAGTGTAGGAATAGAAAACAAGCCTAATGGTACTCAACGTAAGTATAGAAAATTTCCCTAGGCTAATCGGATTGACGATCTCTGGGTGTTTACGATAACTAATCGGATCTCGAATTGGATTGAACAATGGTACTCAACGTAAGTATAGAAAATTTCCCTAGGCTAATCGGATTGACGATTGCTGTCTCAAATGTAATCCGATTGATGACGAAAGCGTGGAGACCGAGAAGCATGCTTGAAAAGTAAGTCTTTTTATTTTATTAAATAATAACACAAAAAATAAAAGATTAAGTTACAAAGAATGATTTGAATTTAGATTTATTATAATTTTTTTTGTCTAAACACTGGATTTCGTTTAAATTTCTGTTTGTAAAAATTAATTAATCTATTCTAAAGTTTGTGGTTATATCGGAAACAAATCAAAATTAATAAAACAATTATTAATTATTAGGTACATATTAAAGCATATAATATTTCAAGCATATCATATAGAATTCCTGTTTATTATAAACTTAGTAAACATAACTTTGAAATTATTCAACTACATTATACATTAATCAATATTAATTTATATGTTAAAAATCAATAATGTTTCTAAAAATGTTCTTTTTATTCTTTTCCAGATCGTAAATAAACTTCAATTCCATGAATAAATAAAAATTACTGGAAAATGGATTTATATGAAGAGGGGATTGAACAATATCAATTGTGCTAACTTAAAATTTGTAAAATCTACTTTTCTTTATTAGTTGTTTATTAGAGAGTAATAATATAAAAATGTAATATATGCATCATATATGCATACAATTATTTTAATTTTATTTATGTATATTCCGTTCTTATATTATTACTCTCTAATGAACAACTAACAAAGAATAGCAGATTTTACAAATTTTAAGTTAGCACAAATTGATAATGTTCAATAATGCCCTTTTCATCTCAATCCATTTTCCAGTAATTTTTATTTGTTCTTGGAGTTGAAGTTTATTTACGATCTGGAAAAAAATAAAAAAAACATTTTCAAAGACATTATTGATTTTTAACATATAAATTAATATTGATTAATGTATAATGTAGTTGAATAATTTCAAAGTTATGTTTACTAAGTTTATAATAAACAGGAATTCTATATGATATGCTTGAAATATTATATGCTTTAATATGTACCTAATAATTAATAATTGTTTTATTAATTTTGATTTGTTTCCGATATAACCACAAACTTTAGAATAGATTAATTAATTTTTACAAACAGAAATTTAAACGAAATCCAGTGTTTAGACAAAAAAAAATTACAATAAATCAAAATTCAAATCATTCTTTTTAACTTTATCTTTGATTTTTTGTGTTATTATTTAAAAAAATAAAGAGACTTACTTTTCAACCATCCTTCTCGGTCTCCACGCTTTCGTCATCAATCGGATTACATTTGAGACAGCAATCGTCAATCCGATTAGCCTAGGGAAATTTTCTATACCTACGTTGAGTACCATTGTTCAATCCAATCCGAGATCCGATTAGTTATCGTAAACACCCACTGTCTCAAATGTGATCCGATTGATGACGAAAGCGTGGAGACGCAGCAGCATGCTTGAAAAGTAAGTCTCTTTATTTTTTTAAATAATCACACAAAAAATCAAAGCTAAAGTTAAAAAGAATGATTTGAATTTAGATTTATTGTAATATTTTTTGTCTAAATACTAAATTTCGTTTAAATTTCTATTTGTAAAAATTAATTAATCTATTCTAAAGTTTGTGGTTATATCGGAAACAAATCAAAATTAATAAAACAATTATTAATTGTTAGGTACAAATTAAAGCATATCATATAAAATTCCTGTTTATTATAAACTTAGTAAAAATAACTTTGAAATCATTCAACTACATTACACATTAATCAATATTAATTTATATGTTAAAAATCAATAATGTCTCTGAAAATGTTTTTTTTATTCTTTTCCAGATCGTAAATAAACTTCAACTCCAAGAATAAATAAAAATTACTGGAAAATAGATTGACATGAAAAAGGCATTATTGAACAATATCAATTTGTGCTAACTTAAAATTTGTAAAAATATTATATATATATATTTTAAGTGCACACTAACTTAGGGAGTTCAGGAACAGAAAACAAACGGAATGCGCTGCGCGCATGAATAGCGTTCCGTTCTGTTAATGCTCAGGGGGTCTATCATGTAACATTTCTCCTAGGGCGGAAAAGTGAAAAGTTTCACGTGAACTGCACGATCATGTACACCCATGGAATTTGATTCTGTCCATGGGAAAATTTTCCAAACTGAGAAGTCACCACTTTCTACATACTCGCAATTCATGATTAATGTAACGACTAGAGCTTAAGGGCCTCGCACATGAAATGCATAACATAAGCACAACATAAGACCAATGGGCCAATGAACATCCAGCATAAAATCGATATTTTGATTTACATAAGATTCCCATTGGTCCAGAGGCCTTGTGTTACGCTTATGCTCTGTTATGCATTTCATGTGCGAGGTTCTTTATTGGTCGTTACGTTAATCATAAACTGTAAGTATGTAGAAAGATAGAGACTTTTTAGTTTGGAAAATTTTCCCATGGACAGAATCAAATTCCATGGGTGTACGATTCCACGGAATCATGTAACTCACTCATGAGCGGAAATATGAACTTTTTCACGTGAACTTTTTCGCCATCGGCCGTGATGGCGAAAAGGTGAAAATTTAGGGAATTAATAAATTGTATGTATTTTGAAATAAGAATGAAAGGGTGTTTACGATAACCTAAGTTGAGTTAGTTTCCACTAGGGCCAAAAAATATTAGGCATGACTCTTTCTAGTACCTTTATGATTCATGACAACACAACGCTGTATCGTATTGCCTGAGTTAAGTTAAACCTCGTGCTCAACCGATGGACTGCGTAGAATAGTCGAAATATGAAACAATACGATTATAAGGCACAAATTAATTTTAGAAATAGAAACATCATGTATGCAAAATTAAATAAATGTTTTGAATATATTTCCAATTTAAAAGAAACTCCATATGGAAACATGCTCATTAATTCTCGTAGAAACGCTAGATTTTTTGGTTCTTGTATTTCAATTAAATGTTTCATCGGATTATACTTTGCGAAAAACCAAATTTTTTGTTATAATATATTTGCACTTTCAAATTAAGACAAGATCATTTAGAACTTATGTTTAGTATTATAAGACAGCAATTTAGATGCAATAATAACCCTATAGTTTGTTTAAAGCAATTTCAAAGTGCAATACAAAAAATTTTGCTTCACATTAGAATTAAAAGAAGATTCATCTGGAAACTGTATTTCATTATCAAATATAAATATATTATATTTTACTTTTTGATTAAATTTAATTACGACAATAAATAAAACCGCCAATAATGGAAAATAGACATTAGTAACTGATGCATCAAATTGTGATAATAAAAACTAGAAATATATGATATTGCTTTGTATTGTAATAAAAATAACTCGCAGCTAATTACGAAATGTTCCCGCAGTATTATATCATACATATCAAGGATTGCAGTACATTTTTTAACAAAAAAAATTTTTCAACAATGTGTTGACGCTTTGACAGAACTTCAGCTAAATTCTTACGACCATAATTTGATTTCCATAAAAAATAAAGGAGGCTTATTATTTCCTTCAAAAGATGCAATATTTATGTGTGAAGTTTATGAGAAACTTATACAAATAGCTATTCTGAAATTTCTACAGAGGACATCGGCTGAGCACGAGGTCTAACTTAACTCAGGTAATACGATACAGGGTGTTTACGATAACTAATCGGATCTCGGATTGGAATGAACAATGGTACTCAACGTAAGTATAGAAAATTTCCCTAGGCTAATTGGATTGACGATCTCTGTCTCAAATGTGATCCGATTGATGATGAAAGCGTGGAGAAGCATGCTTGAAAAGTAAGTCTCTTTATTTTTTTAAATAATCACACAAAAAATCAAAGATAAAGTTAAAAAGAATGATTTGAATTTAGATTTATTGTGATATTTTTTGTCTAAACACTAAATTTCGTTTAAATTACTATTTGTAAAAATTAATTAATCTATTCTAAAGTTTGTGATTATATCGGAAACAAATCAAAATTAATAAAACAATTATTAATTGTTAGGTACAAATTAAAGCATATAATATTTCAAGCATATCATATAGAATTCCTGTTTATTATAAACTTAGTAAAAATAACTTTGAAATTCAACTACATTACACATTAATCAATATTAATTTATATGTTAAAAATCAATAATGTTTCTAAAAATGTTCTTTTTATTCTTTTCCAGATCGTAAATAAACTTCAATTCCATGAATAAATAAAAATTACTGAAAAATGTATTTATATGAAGAGGGCATTATTGAACAATATCAATTTGTGCTAACTTAAAGTTTGTAAAATCTACTTTTCTTTATTAGTTGTTTATTAGAGAGTAATAATATAAAAATGGAATATACGCATCATATATGCATACAATTATTTTAATTTTATTTATGTATATTCCGTTCTTTTCCGGAGATTTTCTCGTGAGTCGAGTGCAGCCACATGCGTTATATCTAAGCGCCACGGCAGCCGACTCCCCAGCTCATACTTCAATGAGACTTTTAGGAGCTGCTTATAGTAACCTCGAAACGAATACTCGCTCTCACTTTTTTCAAACATGGTGTGTGTGTGCGTGTGCGCGTGTGTGCGCGCGCGTGTGTGTGTGGGTGCGCGTGTGTGTGCGTGCGCGTATGTGGGCGTGTGTGTGTGTGTGTGTGATTAAAGCCGATAAAAAAAATTACTTTTTTTTATCGGTTTTAATCGTACATTTTTGGCAGGGCTGTATAACAAATATGATACAATTGTTATGTAACTGTTATTTTTCTTATGAGTGGGAAATTACAACTAACATGGACATTACATGTAACGCGCATGTTACATTGCGTGTTACTTTCGATTTTATTTTATTAACATTGCCGTTATGTAACTGTGTTTGCTGGCTATATATATAAAATATATATATATATATATATATATATATATATATATATATATACAGGGTGTTTCAGACCACACGTACACCCCTTTTCTCTTCGCAGGATTAGGACCAATCAAAAATATGTTCAGACGAAAGTTGTAGGGTTTCAAAAGATCTATTCAATGATCTTATCAGTTTGACCTTGGATGGCGTCGCCAAGGTCAGATCGAAATCACATTAAGTTTTTTAAATGAAACACCCTATTTTTGATTCCAGAATCTAATAGCTGGTGTCAAGACCTTTCCAAAACACTACAAGAAAGTTTATTTTCGTTGACTACTTTCCGAGTTGTGCGGCTTGAAAGTTACACTACCGCCAACACCATGTAAACAACAATATAAAATCAAGCGTTACGCAGAAAGCCGTGCAGCCGACACAAAGAAAGTAAACACGCGAGCCGGGCCAACAAAAACAGATCATGAAAAATCGTGAAAGTTAGCTGTCGCGACCGTAGATAGTCACATACATATGTATGTCATAATATTATGTAATTACATTATTACTTTAACGGTAGCACACGAGCAATAACGAGCGCGGCTTTCTGCGTAACGATGTCTAACTCGTGATTTTATACATATTGTTATTTGCATAGGATGTAGTAGAGATGTATTCACCACAACGCTATTGTGACTCAACTCAACACGAGTGACAATAACTCTCTCAAACTTGTCACCTACGTCTTCAATAACCGTCATATCAGTATCAATCGCGCAACAAAAATCCGACCCTCTTTATTAGTCTAGGTTTATTTAGCCATGTCCTATTCCAATGAAGAAGCATATGATATGCTGCTAATTTTAGGTGAGTGTCGAGGTACATTCATTGCAGCGGAAAGATTGTGGCGGGAACGTTATCCTGATCTGACTCCTCACTCGCGAAATGTTTTTTCACGTTTGGCTAAACGAATCAAAATTAAAGGTGTCGTTCAGCCTCAACATAACAAAGGTACACAAATTCGTCGTCCGATTATGGATGAAAGAACAGTGGAAATTCTTGCATCGACAGAATTGAACCATTATGATTCTTTAAGACGACGAGAACAAGATTCTGGTGTTAGTAAAATCAGTGTTTGGCGCATTCTAAAAAATAACAAATTTCACCCTTACAGAATGTCTGTTCATCAAGCGTTGAATTATAACGATATTAGACAGAGACTTGTATTTTGCAACTTTATAAGACAGCAACCACTTGATTTCCACTTGAAAATTTTATTTTCTGACGAATGTACACTTAAAAGTGATGGATCTGTTAATACTTGGAACTCTCGTTATTGGGCACAAAATAATCCTCACTGGTTGAGAGAAGTAGATCATCAAACCATTTGGAAAGTCAATGTTTGGTGTGGAATTATTGGAAGTCAAATCATAGGTCCTGTTTTCTTTGACGAAAATCTAAACGGTGATAGATATTCCGCCTTGATAATGACAGATCTTCCTGTCTTACTAGAAAATATTCCTCTGCAATTGCGCCTGAACATGTGGTTCCAACAAGATGCATGTCCGTCTCATACATCGAGAGTTGCTCGTGCGGCATTAATCACTATGTTCCCCGACAAGTGGATAGGCAAATACGGTCCAATCAATTATCCACCCCGATCACCAGATCTCACCGTCCTTGATTATTATTTCTGGGGAAGGATAAAAAACTTGGTCTATCATGAACGTCCGACTACGAGGGATAATATGATTCGTAGAATAAGTCAAGCAATTCGATCCTTACGTGCCGAGGAAATTCTTTGAGCAACCAATGAATTTCAAAATAGAGTTGATGCTTGCATCGCAGAGAATGGTGCTCACTTTGAACATTTAGTCGCTTAACAAAACATACACTCATTCATTCCCGAACGTGAGAGGCAAGGGGACTCACGTGAATCAAGCACCCCAAACGTGAGAGGCAAGGGGACTCACGTGAATCAAGCACCCCAAACGTGAGAGGCAAGGGGACTCACGTGAATCAAGCACCCCAATGGGATAAAATTCTCGTCACGTCCACGTCGTTCATTCTGGATAATGCTAAGCACGGGAAAATGCATACAGTCAATCTGGACATGATTGATCATCAAACATAATCAATCCAGTTAATAAACAAAAGCAGAGTATATAAAACTTTGACTCCCCTTTTCCTCCCCCATACACATACGCATGCACGTATGCACACACCCACACACAAGATTAAATCCGACTAAGTAACTACCACATGGTACATCTTGAGTAATGCTGATGCTGGCGGTAGTGTAACTTTCAAGCCGCACAACTCGGAAAGTAGTCAACGAAAATAAACATTCTTATAGTGTTTTGGAAAGGTCTTGACACCAGCTATTAGATTATGGAATCAAAAATAGGATGTTCCATTTAAAAAACTTAATGTGATTTCGATCTGACCTTGGCGACGCCATCCAAGGTCAAACTGATAAGATCATTGAAAAGATCTTTTGAAACCCTACAACTTTCGTCGGAACATATTTTTGATTGGTCCTAATCCTGCGAAGAGAAAAGGGGTGTACGGGTGGTCTGAAACACCCTGTATATATATATATATACAGGGTGTCAGGTAACGATCGCCCGTGGTTTCGTGGATTGATAGATCAAGTAAAATTGAGCAGAAAAGTCCTTTACCATTTTTTAATATTTGCCATAGTTAACAAAAAAAAAATTAATAAAGTCTGCGAATAAGCGCGTATCACCGCGCGCAAGGACCGCCCGCCGATCGCCGAGACGTAGGCAGCCGCGGCTGTAGGCGTGGCGCTGTGCGGTGAGGAAGGAAAAGCAGTAGCTGTTTTCCCTCCTCACCGCACAGCGCCACGCCTACAGCCGCGGCTGCCTACGTCTCGGCGATCGGCGGGCGGTCCTTGCGCGCGGTGATACGCGCTTATTCGCAGACTTTATTAATTTTTTTTTTGTTAACTATGGCAAATATTAAAAAATGGTAAAGGACTTTTCTGCTCAATTTTACTTGATCTATCAATCCACGAAACCACGGGCGATCGTTACCTGACACCCTGTATATATATATTACAATATATATATATATATATATATATATATATATATATATATACAGGGTGTCAGGTAACTATTGCCATGGTTTCGTGGATTGACAGATCAAGTAAAACTGAGCAGAAAAGTCCTGTACCATCTTTTAATATTTGCCATAGTTAACAAAAAAAAAATTAATAAAGTCTGCGAATAAGCGCGTATCACCGCGCGCAAGGACTGCCCGCCGGTCGCCGAGACGTAGGCAGTCGCGGCTGTAGACGCGGCGCGGTGAGGAAGGAAAAGCAGCAGTAGCTACGCCCTCGAGTTACTGCTACTTTTCCTTCCTCACCGCGCCGCGCTTACAGCCGCGGCTGCCTACGTCTCGGCGACCGGCGGGCGGTCCTTGCGCGCGGTGATACGCGCTTATTCGCAGAATTTTTAATTTTTTTTTCATTAACTATGGCAAATATTAAAAAATGGTAAAGGACTTTTCTGCTCAGTTTTACTTGATCTATCAATCCACAAAACAACGGGCGGTAGTTATCTGACACCCTGTATAACTGGTAGATCAGATCAATATACTTTATCGAAAAAATAAAATATGTATAATAAAGCATATTGTTTATATAAACATGTTTATATAAAATTATAGTTTTCACAAATGCGGAATAGTATCTGGAATAAATTTTGTTATTTTTTTAAATAAAAATGCAACTAGAAAATACATGATACAGTATATTATATATATAATTATAATTAAATTAAATACAAAATATTTTTATTAAAAAACATTTAAAAAATATGGTCTGCGCATTAAGATGTAGATCGAGGTTTCTTCATTTATGAATCTATTTCGTCTATAATTTCATATGATTATATATCGGCACAGTATAAAAAAGAAAAAACAACTGCACAACGATAATGTAACGATATCGCTAGTTATTTTGTGTTTGTAGCGTATGTATCATCACATGTACAGTCGTGAGCTAAAAGGTTGCAACACATTTTCTTCGATGGTTTTTGAAATCTAGACTTGCTCATCGAACGGCAAACGTCATTGGTTCTTACCTGTGGATCCAACCAATTACGTTCGCCTATCGATGAGCAAGTTTACATTCCAAAAACCATCGAAGAAAATATTTTGCAACCTTTTAGCTCACGACTATACATGTACACCCATGGAATTTGATTCTGTCCATAGGGAAATTTTTCAAATTAAGAAGTCGCTATTTTTCTACATACTTACAGTTTATGATTAACGTAACGACCAAATCTAGTCGTTACATTAATCATAAACTGCGAGGATGTAGAAAGTGATGACTTCTCAATTTAGAAAATTTCCCCATGGACAGAATCAAATTCCATGGGTGTACATTAAATACACAGTACTTTTTTGTATTCTATTATAAGAAAAATATATGTGGCAGTAAAAACAAAAAATCATTAAATCATTAACATATAATATATATTATTAAAACAGAATAAATTTTTTTATATTTACTATAAATGAACAAAATATTTAGAAAAATGTTAACAAAATATTACTACAAATATTTTTTTATTTATTATAAATATTTAAATTAATATTTTTGTAAATATTTATTTTTCATTTACCATAAATATTTTAAAAAATATTTAATAAATATTTTAACAATACTTAGGATAAATATTTTTATAATCTTTTTCTGTCAAATATATAAAGTATATATATGAAATATTTCTATAATATTTATAAAAAAAATTATGATAAATATTTATTAATATTTATCTTAAATGTTGTGTGCTGTCTGGGTATAACATACATATTTCATTGAAATATATTAAAATACATAAATATATAATTTTTATCAATTTATGATGTTAACACACATTTCTTTATATCTGGAGAAAATATTATAATAAAGAATTGTCGAAAACTATTTATAACAAGTTGGGAATTTTATAACAAGTTTGGAAATTTTATACTAATAAGTTTCGTACACTATTGTCCTTCAGTTGCCTCAGAAACAGTTTCCTTCCTGTTGCGTTTAGATGGTCTTATACAAAAGAATTTGCGGCTGCAATATAACAACGTGACTGCAACCGAAGGGAAACTTGTAATTAGCAAATATTTCTTCTTTTGTGCAAAGAATGCATTGCTATCTGGGAGGTTAGAGTCCGTATTCAATGATTATAGTAAAATTAGCACATGAATGCGTCATTATATCTTGATTACATATACGTAAGACGTTTACATATACATAAGCCATAAAATAAGGATGTCACAGAAGAGCACAAATATTGCTAGAAATTCATTTTGAATACGGGCCTTAATCTTGGAAAACCAACAGCTCTATGTAAATCGATATTCAAATCAATTATTGTTTTCATCTTAAGTAACATTTTAAGATCCTAAAATACAGCTCTATAATTAATTTATATCTTAAGATAGTACTTAAAGTAATTTTAAGTATAAGATTCCGCTATGAATATCAGCCATAAACTTTGTTAGATAAAATTGAAGTTAATAATTATTAACTATCGAGCCTTGTTATAAAATGGGATCTCGATAGCGCACGGGACCGATAGTCCATCACCACTCACAGCGGCTAAAAGTCAAGATGATTGGTTGGTTATCGCACCGTGCGCTATCGGATCCCGTTCTATAAAATGTTATATACAGGGTGTCAGATAACAATCGCCCGTGGTTTCGTGGATTGATAGATCAAGTAAAACTGAGCAGAAAAGTCCTTTACCATTTTTTAATATTTGCCATAGTTAACGAAATAAAAATTAATAAAGTCTGCGAATAAGCGCGTATCACCGCGCGCAAGGACCGCCCGCCGGTCATCGAGACGTAGGCAGCTGTTGCTGTTGGCGCGGGGCTGTGCGGTGAGGAAAGAAAAGCAGTAGCTGTTTTTCCCTCCTCACCACACAGCGTCTCGCCAACAGCCGCGGCTGCCTACGTCTCGGTGACCGGCGGGCGGTCCTTGCGCGCGGTGATACGCGCTTATTCGCAGACTTTATTAATTTTTATTCGGGTTAACTATGGCAAATATTAAAAAATGGTAAAGGACTTTTCTGCTCAGTTTTACTTGATCTATCAATCCACGAAACCACGGGCGATCGTTACCTGACACCCTGTATATATATTATACTATTACTATCGTATAATGTATGATGTAATTTCGAAATAGTATTTTGACAAAACTATGACGATATATATATCGATTTTTTATCATGATATATTTACAAAATTAGAAAAAAATTGAAAAAAATATAGCTGCGTTATGGATGAAACACTTATAAATATAATCCATATTAATGTTTACAAAAATGTTAATTCTTTCAAAATTATAATGTAAAAATATTGCAGTATGAAATATGTTACACATATTCAGCATAGTGACATTTTAAATAAAAAAAACCAAACGGTATTGAAATAATTATAAAATATTTGCAGCTTAAACAGAGATTTAATTTTTGACAAATATTATTTAGAAATTTTATTTTCATAAAATTCTTGCGTTTTAACGCTTCATCTTAAAACAATATTATAAAATTTTCGTCAATTCCTTGGATAATTAATAATTTCGATAAGTATATTGCGTGAATAATATTGTACAATTATAGCATCACGAATTGACAAAAATTTTGAATAACTGCACTAAGATGATAAATTATTACAAATAGAACAAAGCACTTAAGTCAAAATAAAATCTCTAAGGAATATTTGTCAAAAATGAGATAGGTCTAAAATTGAGATATGAATGTTTCACCATTATTTAAAAAATCGTTTGATTCTTTATTTACAATATTACCATGCTGAATATGTAACATTTCATACAGCAATATTTCTACATCATAATTTAGAAAGAATTGTGCATTTAATAAATGTTGTCCTATCGAGATTTTCCTACTAACTTATATGTATAAATAATTGTACGTATAATATATACATATGTTTACGTAAAGGCAGTTTTGAGGGCCTTGTCTAACACCCTAATTTTATTTTATAGATAGAAAATATATTTTGTATATATAGTAATGCCGTTTGCAAAATATGAAAAGAGTACTTATTTTTCAAGATACATAAGATAATGTATCATGAGGCAGTTTTCAGGTCCTAAACGTTTTTTTAATGAATAGAAATATTAAATTAATTTTAATGACAATTTCTTATAGATCTAATACATGCAATAATAACATAACTTTCTTACGTATTTTTGTAAACTATATTTATTCCTTAAACAAACCAATCTTGGAAAATACGGAAACACATTTTTGTGTTTTGGAGACTTTTTCAATTTTGAGAAGCTATATCTTTCATTACAATCAATATTTTTCTACGATTTTTTTTTTAACAAAAGTTCGAAATCTCAGGAGTGTGACTGCACAATCGGCATTGGCGAAAAATAATTTATGTGAAGTTATAAAAGGAAAACCATTAAGCAAAAATGAAAAATTGGCCAAAAATCCACTTTTCCTTCAAAAAATCATATCTTCATAACAAAAAACATTTAAGGACTTTCAAATACGGCGTTTTAAAGCTAAAAAGTCATACTTTCAAAATAAAATTTGGCAAAGTCATTCCTTTTAAAAAGTATAATTATGTAACACGGAGAATATGAGGTATTTTTGGGCATCTAAAAATCTATTTCTTTTTTATATCATATTTTTGCAACAAAAAACTTTGAAGACTTTGAACTTTACAATACGGCGTTTTAAAGCTAAAGATTCATACTTTCAAAAAAAAATTATATCATTGTCATTTCTATTAAAAAATGTACTTGTGTAACAAGGCAAATATGAGGTATTTAAATCGTGTCTAAAATTGAAAATTGATGTGTTTCATGATATATTTCGGAAAAACTCCCTTTTCTACAGCATTTTATAGTATTCCAACTTTAAACAAAGTAAATGCGAGTAACAATTGCAAAACGACCTGTTCGAACGTATTTTGTCCAGCTTTTTTATATAAAATACTCACAAAAAAAGTTTTACTTACACACTATATGGGTCGCAATGACCCTAACAAAACTTTGCTGCCGTGCCGTTCAAATTCTAGTTGACCAAAAAAGTTGATCAACCATATCAATCGAAAGAGGAGATTTCAAACTTTTTTTACGTCTTGGTCCGAACCTCCTATCTCATTCCGTTTTCACATAGCAAGCGTTCAAAACTTCATATGGGATCTCTCAGACCCACTTACGTGTTTAAGGGTTAAAGAAATTAGGACAATTTCTCAATGTTCTGAAAACTGCCTTTTAGTAAATTAATAAATCAGCAGAATCGCATTTTTCAGGTCTTTTAAAAAAGTGCGTTTAAAATAAAAATTTCTTCATATTTTGTATCGCTTTTTAAATAAATAATAAAAAAACACTAACAACATAAATTTACATTTTTGTATATAAATAAATATGTTGAAAGAAAGTTATCTATAAAAATTTTTGGACCTGAAAACTACCTTTCAGATGATTATGTCAACGAATTGGCAGTTATGAGGTCCATCATTTTTTAAATAAAAAACATATCTTTGCTTTAAATGCTACTAATGCAAAATTCATAACTAATAATAATAAAACTAACAATTAATATAATTGAACATATACATGTCTATTACAAAATAAACTCAAATCTCTTTTATTTCAATATTACTTTTTCATAATTGATATTTATTATTGAATATCAAATTATTGATAACTTTTTTGATAAATTATTAGCAAAATAAGTATTATTTATTTCTTAAACACACCGATCCGGTAAAACACGGAAACACATTCTCGGGTGTAGGAAATTTTTTCAACTTTGAGAAGCTATAACTTTGATTACAATCAAAATTTTTCAACAATTTTTTTAAATGAAAGTTTAGAATCTCAGAAATATGACTGTACAATCGCCATTGCTGAAAAATAATTTATTGTGAAGTTACAAAGCTAATACTATTAAGCAAAAATGAGAAATTTGTAAAAAATCCAGTTTTCTTTCAAAAAATCATATCTTTGCTACAAAAAACTTTTCAAGACTTTTAAATACGGCGTTTAAAAGCTAAAGAGTCGTATATTAAAAAAAATTATGCTATTGTTATTTCTATTAAAAAATATACTTATGTAATAAGGAGAATAATGTATTTTTGATTTATTCAAATTAATTTATGAAGTAAAATTGAAAATTAATGTGTTTTATGATATATTTTGTAACGTTTTCTACAGAACTATATAATATTCTAAATTTAGACAGAGTATATGCGACATCCGCAAACGGATCTGTTTAAACGTATTTTATCCAATTTTTTTATTTAAAATACTTACATAAAATGTTTCTCTTACACACAATGTTAGTTCCACAGACTTCAACAAAACTTTGCAGCCGTGCCGTTCAAATTCTAATTATCAATATAGTTGGTCAACTATATCAATCAAAAGAGGAGATTTTAAACTTTTTTTACGTCTTGGTCCGAACCTCCTATCTCATTCCGTCTTTACATAACAAACGTTCGAAACATCATATAGGGTTTTTACGACCCACTTACAAAATTAAGGGTTAATGATTCCTTACATTTTTAATTATTTTAATTCATAAATTCCAAAACAATACGATTTTATCCTTTTGTGCCAGGTAGTACGTATGTGCTAAACATTCAATAATTTATATCTTCAATAAAAATGGAAACAGCAATTTCTTCCTGGACTTATTTTAAAATACAAGATAAGACTCAATAATTAATTTAATTATGCTTTGATACTGTATTGCGTTTTATTTATTATTACATTTATTATTACATTTATTATTTTATTTATTAATAACATGCATTTTATTTGTTATTGCGTGACTTGGATTTTTTAAAAATTTGGTTATAAATCCAACTTTTAATCTGTGAAACGGAGCGACGACTTAAACATTTGTTTCTCATTTTAGCTTCTACCATTTGTTTTCTTGAGGGCAAACGTCGTTCACTTATTTCTTGTTTAAATGAAGTATTTATTACATTACACTCTTCTTCAGTCCATCTTATACGTTTTGTGGAACCGTACGGTGATGCTATAAAATATTAAAATATATTACAAATATTGCACGTGATGAAAGTTATAATTGCAAAAACTATAAATTATAATTTAACTTAAGACTCGGCAAAAATGCACATTTCGGCCAATTGTCAACTTAAATCTTTCATCTCACCTCATTACTTCCCACGTAGTCTAAATACCGATTGACATTTGGACTGCGTAAAGTGTTGAATACACGCCTTTTTTTTCTTAAGTTGGCAACTCAAGCGCGCTTTCCACGCTTGTGCGCCAGTGACCCAGTAACGGTCGAGCTGAGCAGTATTGAAGTTTTGTTAGATTATCGCAAAGTAAGATTATCGCAAAAGATAACGCGATCTGCCTTTACAAGAGCATACGGTTCGTTCCAAACAGAGAGAGAGAGAAAAGGTCACCGGACCTAACCTCTTTGCAAGTCAGTTTCACGTTGCTGCGACACAAAGCGAGTGAACTCGATGAGTTGAGTCAGAAGCTCAGAGAGTTAATGATCGAAGCTGGAGAAGCCGAGGAAGCCATCTGCAAGGAGATTGAGCATGCGGACGAATACGCAGCGAAGTATCACCGAGCGAAGTACGAGATAACCTGTCTGACAGAGCGGCCGGATACTCACGGATCCCGGACACCAGTTTCGACGGAACGATCGTTCTCTGTAACTACTGCACAGGAAAGTATACGTGCATTAAAATTGCCGAAAATTGAATTAAGAAAATTCGGGGGCGATATCAAAGATTGGCTACCGTTCTGGAGTACGTTCAAAAAAATTCACGATGACACAGCGTTGTCAAGAGAAGATAAATTTCAATGCAGTCTACTGTAAAAGACTCGCGTGCGTTCGAGGTCGTGAATAGCTTTCCATTAACGGGAGATAATTATGAAAAAGCCATACAGAGCCTCGAGTCACGATTCGGCAAGAAAGATCTGTTAATTGAGTTCTACGTGCGCGAACTCTTAAAGTTAGTTTTGAATAAAAATAGAGACGTATCGCTCATGAGTATTTATGACAAATTAGAGACGCATATTCGAGCACTCGAGACTCTAGGTGTAACGATTGATATGTGTGCGGCTATGTTATTCCCCCTAGTAGAGTCTTCGTTACCAGAAGAAACATTGCGAATATGGCAACGAGCGATGACACAATTAACTCCACAAGCAGATATGCCTGTCGCAAATATTACGGCCAAAGACCGTCTCACAAATCTCATGGTTTTTCTAGGAAGAGAGGTGCGAAGAGCGTATTCGAATGGCTAAAACATGTTTCGAAAGCAATGATGCCCAGACGCCTAAAGATAAGTACAAGAAGTAGACAAAAGGAGACCAAGGTCGAGATTCAGAAGTAGCAACAGCGGCTAGTCTACTATCTGTAAAGGAATCGAAAGCTCAACAATGTCAATTTTGCGGAGAGAGTCATGACAGTTCAGCATGTGAAAAGGCAAGAAACATGGATATGGATGAAAGAACGAAGAAGGTAAGAGAAAAAAACGGTTGTTACAAATGTCTGAAAGTAGGACACAGTTATAAAAAATGTTACAGCAAAGAAAGATGTCCACGGTGTAGTAAAGGTCACTGCCTCTTGATGTGTCAAAATTTTGTTAACCAAAGGGAAGCTAAGCAAGATAATGAGCAAAAATCTAGCGAACAGGCCTTTAGTGAAGGAAATAGTTGTCTTGCTAACGTTTCTTCAAGTACCAAAATATTTTTGCCTATATTGAAAGTTAAAATGCGTGGTCCAAACGGCATTATGAATGTTCGCGCTGTTATAGGTACTGGCTCACATAGATCTTATGTTTTAGAAAAGGTAGCGAAGAATCTCGGCTACGAAATTGAAAGTGAGCAGACAATGATACGAGGTGTGTTCAAAAAGTATCGCGAATTTTGTGTTTTTTCAAAAATTATTTATTTATTCATGAATATCTATTTTGTCCCCTTCAAAGTAATCCCCATGAGATATTATACACTTGTGCCAACGGTTTTTCCAATCTTCGAAGCACTTCAAAAAATCATCTTTTTTTATCTTGTTCAGCTCCTCCTTCGATGCCGTCTTTATCTCGTCAAGCGTAGCGTAACGTCGTCCTTTCATGGGCCTCTTCAGTTTAGGGAACAAGAAAAAGTCACAGGGGGCCAGATCTGGGGAATACGGTGGCTGCGGCATCATTAGTGTGTTGTTTTTGGCCAAAAAGTAAAGCAATTTACTTAAAAGTAAAGGCAATTTTGGTACGAATTTCGCGGCGACCCGTCTCATGCCCAAATCATTGATAAAAATCGAATGGCACGAGCCAATCGATATGTTTAGGTCCTCAGCAACTTCTCTAACGGTGATTCGACGATTGGCCAATACCATTTTCTCCACTTCATTAATTTTTTCGTCTGTTGTTGAAGTGCTCGGGCGTCCGGCACGCTCTTCGTCGTTCACATCTTCTCGACCTTCTGAGAACATTTTGTACCACCGATAAACGTTGCTTCGGTCCAAGGTAGCTTCTCCGTATGCCACAGTCAACATTCGGAATGCATCCGCGCACTTAATTTCGTTTTTCACACAAAATTTGATACAGGTTCTTTGATCCATTTTTTTGAATAGGTAAAAATCGAAGACGATCCAAAACACGTGCAAGCAAAGCAGCTGTCAACAATTAAGTGAACATTCAAAATGGCCGAGCTTGTCGGCATAAGTGAGAGACATGAGTACCAACATAACGCCACAAAAAGATCGAAATTCGAATATACGTAACCCGCGAAAATTCAAAATTCGCGATACTTTTTGAACACACCTCGTACATTTACTGTTTGGAGGAGCCAAGACTAAGCCACAGAAGCATAAGGCCTGTCGAATCTACATTGGCAACGTAGATGGAACGTATAGATGTGACTTTATAGCCTTACAGCAGGATATTATCTGTTCAGGTACCTCCAGCATAAACAGTAATCGGTGGACGGATATGCTTAAAGAAAAAAATGTATATCTGACAGACAGCGGAAAGAGCAATGAATCAATCTCGTTGTTGATTGGAGTCGATGTTGCTGGCAAAATATTTACGGGTAAAGTCGAACAGATAAATCAAGGTATAACAGCTCTAGAAACTAAACTTGGTTGGACACTCTTAGGCAGAAATATAGATGAAGAAGTCGATAAAACAGACGCTACGTTAATGGTCATCTCCATGTTCTCTCAAGAAGCCAGTGTATCAGATTTGTGAAGACACGACGCACTAAGCATTACTGATCCTATAGAAAGCGTTACTAAGGAAGCGCATCAAGTTGAAATTAAGAAGTTATTTCAAGAGACAACGAAAATCAACGGTGAAGGCCGATATGAAGTACTTCTACCCTGGAAGGAGAATCATCCGCCCTTGCGAGATAATAGAAATATAGCGGAAAAGAGATTAGAGGCCATCACAAAGAAGTTACGACAGGAAGATTTATTTGATGTCTACGATGCGATCTTTCGTGATTAGTTAAAAGAAGAGATTATTGAGAAGGTACTTCCACCCGAAGATTCTAGAGAAAGTTATTACCATCCGCACCGACCAGTCATCAAGAAAGAAGGAACTACGAGAATTCGCCCTGTCTTTGATGCCTCAGCAAGGAACAATGATTCACCGTCGCTTAACCAATGTTTGGAAACGGGTCCCAATCTTATTGAACTTATTCCAACATTGTTGCATCGATTCCGAGAGAAGAAAATGGGAATAACGGCTGATATTGCCAAAGCTTTTTTTCAGATTTCCGTTTGTCCGTCCGACAGAGATGTTTTAAGATTCCTGTGGTGGGATAACAATGGACAAATAGAAACTTATCGGCATCGTCGAGTTGTTTTTGGCGTGACTAGCAGTCCTTTCCTTTTGGGAGCCACCATAGAATTAATCGTTACAAGGGCTCTAAATTCTGTTGTTTCATCGTCTGAAAAATCAATTTATGAAAGGTTAGCCAAATCCTTCTATGTCGACGACTGCGTTACAAGTGTCAACTCTTATTCCGACTTTGAAGTATTTAAGAAAGAAGTAAGTTCTCTTCTGAGTGAGGCAGAATTTAATTTGAGAGGTTGGAAGTATACAGGCTTGAAGCACGAAGGCCGGTCGGCAGTACTTGGACTCATTTGGGATACAGAAAACGACACTCTTTCATTGTCAGGTTTTCCCTCACAGTTGATTCCAGATAAGATAACTAAAAAAGTTATACTGTCACTAGTACAGAAGATATTCGATCCGCTCGGAGTCGTTTGTCCCGTATTGTTAAAACCTAAGTTGTTATTGCAGCGACTCTGGAACCAGAATATAGATTGGGATACGGAAGTCGACCCGAATAGTAGAGACGAATTTCACGAATGGACACGGCAACTAGATCTCTTACAGGTTTTGCGGTTTCAACGTTGGATCTTCGGTGAGGACAGGAATACTGACTTTTTGTCCTTCTATGTTTTTGTAGACGCCAGCAAGGACGCATATGCTGCTACTCTCTTCGTCCGAGTAGAGTCACATACGGGTGTCGAAGTACATCTCATCGAAGCTAAATCAAGAGTAGCACCAAAGGGCAAGAAAACTATACCGCGTCTAGAACTATTGGTTGCCTCTATTGGAACAAGGATGATGCACTCTTTCGAAAAAGCAATGAATTACAAAGAAGTTAGAAGATATTTTTGCACCGATTCAACCACTGTTCTAGCATGGATACGTCAGACAAGGCAATGGGCAGTATTCGTGTGGAACCGCGTTCAAGAAATAAGAAGCCTGACAGACTTTATGTCTTGGAGATACGTACCAGGAGTTATGAATCTCGCAGATTTGCCGTCCCGAGGATGTGATGCAAAGAAGCTCCTCGAATCAAGATAGTGGGAGGGACCCGACTGGTTGAGGTTACCCCCGAAAGTTGGCCTACAGAAGAAGAAGAGGCTAACGAGGAGATGGTCAATATAGAACTTCGTAAAACTTCTAATCGCTCCAAGGAAAAAGTGCCTCTCGAGATTATTACAAAGGAAGTTACTATGATTAATTCCACGGAAGAAAAGCAAGATATCCCGTGGTATTTACAGATTCTCAGTATATACTAAGATTCTGCGCTCGATGGCATGGATACGTCAGACAAGGTTTATAAACAACTGCCGAAAGATCCATGCAAACCGTGATCAAGAATTAAGCGCTAAAGAGATCACTGCAGCGGAATCACTCTTTTGTAGACTGGCCCAGAAAGAATCATTCTCAGGAACGAGTGATCCACGTCTACGAAGTTTAAACGTTTTTGAAGAAAAGGGAATTATACGTACCAAGATGATAATCTCTAATCGTCAAGATACCTTTTGTTTTAGGTATCCAACAGTATTGGACTCAGCGCACTTGTTGACAAAGAGAATAATCTACCACGTTCATTCAAAGCTAAACCACGCTGGTATCAATATTGTAATGAACCATTTACGCGAGAAATTTTGGATCCTCCGGTATAGACGTGCAATGCGCTCCGTCATTCATAAATGCACTGTTTGTCGTCGGCATGCAGCAAAACATATGGAGACACCGTCTGGACCGCTACCTGAAAATAGAGTACGAGATACCGCAGCGTTTGAAGTGATAGGCATCGATTATGCAGGCCCCCTTTTCTTGAGCGGTGGGAGTAAGGCCTACATTTGTTTGTTTACATGCGCGGTCTATCGCACAGTCCATCTAGAGCTGGTCACGTCGTTATCAACAGAGGAATTTTTACAAGCATTCAGAAGAATCATAGCCCGCAGAGGGAGGCCTTCTATAGTCTACAGTGATAATGGGAAAAATTTTGTAGGACTCGCGAACTTATTACAAAAAATTAATTGGAAGAAGATTTCCCAATATTGTGCTCTTAATCAAATCAATTGGATTTTTAACCCACCTTTAGCTGCCTGGTGGGGAGGATGGTGGGAGCGCCTTATCCGTCTTCTCAAAGATTTGCTGAAGAGGACATTGAAGAAGACTTCGTTAAACTATGAAGAGATGAGTACCGTGCTGTGCGATTGCGGAGCTATCATAAATTCGAGGCCACTCACCTACCTAACCGAGGAGAACGATGAAATTATAGCGATCACTCCAGCCATGTTTATCAGTGATGTCCGAGAAACTGGCGTTCCAGATTTAGATCAAATTAACAAGTCACAATTCGCAAAGAGGATACGCTATCGTCAGAGGTTAAAAAAGGAATTGAGAAACCGTTTTCGCGTTCAGTATTTGGGACAGTTAGCCAGACGAACCAAACACGGGGCTAATTCCGTTCCAGTCGCAGTTGGTGACGTCGTTTTAGTCGGAACGATACCCAGAAACGCTTGGATTGGCCATTAGCAGTAATAAAAGAAGTTTTTCCTGATTCAGACGGACGTATACGAGTCGTGAAGTTAAAGACGGCAAAAGGTGAACTAATTCGCCCAATCCAAAGATTAATCCCACCGGAGGTGAAACACCGGGAAGAAGAAGCTAAGAGATTTCACGAATCAGCCAGAGACCCACCCAAAGCTACAGAGAGACCAGAACCAGAACCCGAAGAAGAGATAGAATCCCCAACGAAGACGGGTTTAAGAACAAGGAGCGGTCAAGGAGCGATTTGGTTTTTAGTTTATTTTTTTGTTTTAGTCTGTCATTTTTTAGGTAGATTGAGTTGCTACAGCAAGAAAACGCAACTCAAGGTGGGAGAGTTGTTGAATACACGCCTTTTTTTTCTTAAGTTGGCAACTCAAGCGCGCTTCCCACGCTTGTGCGCCAGAGACCAAGTAACGGTCGAGCTGAGCAGTATTGAAGTTTTGTAACGTGCCTCATGCACGAGCGATTGTTAGAGGAACATTCCTATTTCCCTGCAATCTGACCATCGTGGTTGTAACATAAAGGTTGGCAAGGTAAGGGGAATAACGCTGGCTGAAAACTGGCTGAAATGTACATTTTTGTCGAGCACTGAGTTAAATCATAATTTATATCTTTTGCGATTTTCTTATAATTTTATCTAATTTTTAATATGACATTAGTATTAAATTATAATATACTTTTAAAGTGTATCCCATCTTGCCTATGGGAATACCTCATCTTATCCTACCCACAGAGCAAGATGAAAAAAATGGCTTTTATTTTATTTTTAATAGAGTTTACAATTTTCTGAAGATTTTATTTAATGACAGTTACGTATTGAGTGATTAATATTCAAAAAAAATTTAAGAAGTAAAGATGATTCCTTGATTACGAAAACTTAACTTTCATTTAACATCAAACATTAACTGCCCTGTTTTGCCTTACCTAACCACATTTGTATATTTTTTAAAGCTGAGTAAGTTAATATTTTTAATTTATAAAATTAAAAGGATATTAATTTATATTTAACCATGACAAACATATATAAACATATTATGTATATTCAATTAAAGTTAATGTCTTGTAAAATTGAGTTAAATGTTGTTTTAAATAAAGTTAAATTAAAGATTAATTTTAAGAAAAATTATATACATTAAATTTTTAAGTAAATATATAATCATATTTAATATATATTTACTACTACGTTTTGTTCTTTTTTTCACTGCACCACTATTTTCAGTTTCTTCGATTGAATCATCGCTATCTTCGCCAATGCAATTTTCCATTTCATTTATTTCAAAACTGCTTTGTTCATTAAACTGCAGATCTTTATCCATATTTTCTTCAACACTGCCTTGTGCAATGTTGAGCAATCGCGACATTTTAATTGCTTCAATCTGCGGAATGGATTGCCGATAATGTCTCATGTGGATATTTTTGTCATGGCCAAGATGATTGGCCAATTCTGTTACGTCAGGTTCATAAAATAAATTTAATGTAATGCATCTTGTTGCTATATGCTTTCGAAGCTTTGTGCCTCGTAATCTATCAGGCATGCTTGCACCACAATCTACAGAATATGTACGTAATAAATCACATGCTCTCAAATGTTTAAATCGGCTTTTGTCATAATCCGGTAGAGCAAAGATGTAGGGGTTTTTTTCAGGAATATTTACTGCTTTACGATGTTGTAAAAGTAAATCGATACAATTTTTCATTTCACGATCCAAAAGTACGGGAACAGATCGTCCTAATTTACCTCTAAGAAGAATTCTTATATACTTTTCAGCTATCTAAAAAATAAATAATCATTCATTTTATTACTTTTAAAACTATTTAGGCTAATTAATTTTTGTATTAACATGATGCAAGAATTTACACCGCAGAAATAAAACGTATAAAAATAGTAAAGGTAATATAATATCCTTATATTATGTTATGTCGTAATTTCAATTTTATATTAATCATCGTAAGATGAATAAATTTGTTAATGTACTCGTAATGAGTAGTATAGAAATGTATATAACTTCCATAAAATAATATATTCTTTGTCGAGAGTGTAATTTAAAATAAAAAACCAAAAGCAGACCGTATTTGCAAATTCATATACAAATAAATAAGCAAAACAAAAATAGCAAAAATTAAAATATATAATTAAAAATAATATTCAATAATTGTAAAGAAGAACTAATGAGCCGCGACAGGTGTTATTATCAAAAATAATATGTCAGACATTAAATTTTTTTTTGACAAAAGAATTTAATTCTTAATAAATGAAAAATATATTTAACTTATACTTTTTTAACTGTTGTGTAGCTATAAGTTTTGCAAAATATAAAGTTACGAAAAGTTTATGTTACAGAAATTGAAACATCCCCAGTTTAAGTTAATGTGCAGTACACAAATTTTAATCATTATATTATCTGCGACATATTTTTCTTATTTTTTTTACTAGATTATAGTTTTCAAAATTTTATAATTTTTTATGAAATAAATGTTACGTGTAAAAACATAGCTTAAAACGTACCTTTCGAGCTTCAGCCTATAAAGATCCATATAAATCTGGATTTGTTTGTTCGTTTATATTTTCTTGATGCTTATAATCATCGATGGATATACGTTCAATTTCTCCAGCTCTACGCCTATTAAATACTTGAATTGATATCAAAGTAAATTCTCCTAGCGCTCGCCAAGCATCATACGAGAACACATCTTTAAGGTGTTGAAATGCTAAACGCCTATTAGTTTGTAGAAAGTCGTGCAACAATTTAATATCTTCTAATGGAGGTAATTCTTGCAATTTATATTATTTAGCCGTAACATAGACTCTTCAACCGTTTTATTAACAGATACACTGAAATCTTCTTGTAATAATTTTAAAAAATTCTCTATGTTTGTTTTTTTCCCATTCGTTTTGTTTTATGCATTCGGAGACAGCTAAATTTCCTATTTGCTTTAGAAGAGTGCCAATCCTTGCTGCGTTAGAAGGAACCTTATAAATCTTTAAATGGTCATCAATACCTGCCACTTCATTTACAGCGACAATGCAATCATCGTATATCGATGGATGATAAAGACTAAAGAAATCTGTCACATCCTTATTAATTTTTCGTAGGGCTTGTAAAAAACGGGCTAATAATCACATACGTGATCTTATCATATTTTGTTGATGCTGATGTTTGTATTTTACACACATTTTATTGCCATAAACAATTAGTAGTTTATCATATCTAATTAATCGGACGAGATCATTTTCTCTTAATACTGGAAATACAACATTCCTTAAAATAGAATTTACACGTTCGTGAATTCGACCTTGAACTTTTTTTCAAGTACTTGGATAGATCTGCCAACAGTCTTTTGCGAACATTCTTTAAAATGATGACGTATGTTATTTTTAGTGAAGAAATCTTTACAACTCGCACAACATATAAAATCGCGTGCAGTTTTCTTTTTAGATACTATCGGTCTTCTACAAACTATCAGCTCTCCTTTATTATACGCAGGATCTGTATTGAATAAATAATTACCTCTTCGTCTAATAAGCACAATAATCTTTTGTCTCTCTTTATTATCTAATATGAAAAATAAAATATACATAAATGAAAATACAATAGTTTTCAAAATAAAAATGAAATGTATTTTAGTCCAAATTAAACAGTAATGTAAAATTAGCTAAATTATTTTATACATTTTGGAAAATTTAATAAACTTATAATGCAAAGTAATTTAGTTAATTTTATATAACAAATTAGTTTGGATAGATTTTACTAAAATTTTACTAAATTTATAAAAAGATATAATAAAATACTTTTATGTCCATGTTGTCTTATGACTACTATAACTACGTTTACACGTTACCATTAATCAGGTTTAATAATATCTTGGTCTGTCTTATAATTAAAGGTATTATTAAACCCCACTAATAGAGAAAACCCAGATAGCACAGGACGTCCTTGGGACGTCCATTTTAGTTCAATATATCCACGGACCAAAAACGGACATCCATCGGATATCCTTTACTGGACGTAAAGAGGATATCCTAAACAGGACGTTATATGGATGTCCATTTTTGGATATATTTTGGAATATCTTAAACAGGACATTTTACAGATATGTTCTTGGACACAAATCTTATATATAATGTTTATTCATTAATATATAATATTTTATTTCTATTGTATTTATATGACACAGACAAATACAAGTTTTGGAAATTTTTTATTTGTATATGCTTCTTAATCTTTATTTTAATATATTATAATAACAATAATGTAATGTTAATATACGAAACGTTTTTAGAAAACTTTTGTAATTTTGTAATCTATATAATAATTGTTACAGATCCAGTTCAAATTGATAAATTCGAAGAATAAAAGGTGGTAATAAATAGTTATTGCCTCATCTTGTACAATTTTAATTACTGAAACTTTTTATAACAATAATATGCGATAATTTTCTTTTATTCTCTAATTTGAAATTAATGGTTGCGCGCTTCCAGCCATTCACTGAAAAGCGCTATTGCGCAGGCTCGATTTTTCTAAGCTGGAACTGGCCGGAACACACGGCAACACGCGGCATATACTGGTGCCGGCCAAGGTTAAATGTTTACTTTTCGCGGACATAAATGTGTTTTCAGTGCAAATGATCTTTTTCTGAACATTGTGTAGTACTATAGAAAACGCATTGTGTAGTATAGAACGTTGTGTAGAAGCAGGGAAAACCAGATACAATAAGTATATTTCTTTTGATGAGTCTTCGATTTCTTTTAGATTATAAACCATCTAAATATTTCTTCCTCATTATTTCTATAACGTAATTATACATGCATTTTGCAATGTTTAATGCTTCATATGTGTAAACAAACGTAAAAATCTGTGGATAGTTTTAATTTATACTTATAATTTATAGCTACAATAAAATACGCAGTATT